>NC_092106.1:35749315-35891815 GCF_045679555.1 Salvelinus alpinus | reverse complement strand
TTGTGTAGGGTGATACCAGGTGCTGCCGATTCTTCTAATGTTTTTGCCAATTCATTAATGTAGATGTTAAATAATGTTGGACTTATTGGGCAGCCCTGTTTCACTCCCCGCCCCTGAGAGAAGAAGTCTGTTTGCTTGTTACCAATTTTAACCGCACATTTGTTTTTAGTGTACATTGATTTAATAAAATCATATGTTTTCCCTCCAATACCACTTTCTATTAGTTTATAAACAAGACCTTCGTGCCAAATTGAATCAAATGCTTTCTTGAAATCTACAAAACACGAGTAGATTTTGCCTTTGTTTTGGTTAACTTGTTTATCAATTAGAGTGTGGAGGGTGTAAATGTGGTCAGTTGTACGATAATTTTTTAGAAATCCAATCTGGCTTCTGCTCAGGACGTTGTGTTCGTCAAGGAAATGATGTAGTCTGCTATTTATAATACTGCAGAGAATTTTCCCCAAGTTGCTGTTAACGCATATTCCTCTGTAATTATTTGGGTCAAATTTGTCTCCATTTTTATAGATTGGTGTGATCAGTCCCTGGTTCCAAATATCGGGGAAAATACCTGCAGTGAGGATAATGTTGAAGAGTTTGAGTATAGCCAATTTGAATTTGTGGTCTGTATATTTGATCATTTCATTTAAGATCCCATCAGCACCACAGGCCTTTTTGGGTTGGAGATTGCATATTTTTTCCAATAATTCTTCTTCTGTAATTGGGGTATCCACAGGATTCTGATAATCTTTGACTGCTAATTCAAGGATTTGTAATTTTTCTTGTATATCTTTTTGTTCTGGGCTCTTTGTTATATTGCTGTAGAGGTTTGCAAAGTGATTTCTCCACATATCCCCATTTTGGATAGCCAACTCCTCATGATGAGGTTTGTTTAATTTATTCCAATTCTCCCAGAAGTGGTTTGATTCTATGGATTCCTCAATTCCATCCAGCTGATTTCTAATGTGCTGTTCCTTTTTTGTTCTTAGGGTGCGTTTGTATTGCTTCAGTGTTTCCCCATATTGAAGGCGTATATTTTTGTTGTCTGGTTCTCTGTGTTTTTGATTAGATATATTTCTCAATGACTTTCTTAGATTTTTGCAATCATTATCAAACCATTTTTCATTATCTGTTATTTTTTGGTTTGCTCTTATGCTTCTTTAGATTAGCCAAGGAGGCTAATTTGTCAAATATAAAGTTTATGTTCCTAACGGCCAAATTTACACCTTCATTGCTGAAGGAGAATGTTAAGGCTAAAAAGTTGTCCAGGAGAGATTGTATTTTTTGGCTACTAATTGCTTTTTGGTAGATGTCTGTACTGTTTGCACTCCATCTATAGGCTTGTTTAGTACCATGTAATTTATTGGGCCGTGATGCTTCATGGTTGGGTTCTGCTCTTCTCAGATACACTGTGATTTTACTGTGGTCTGAGAGAGGTGTTAGTGGGCTGACTGTGAAGGCTCTGAGAGACTCTGGGTTGAGGTCGGTGAGGAAGTAGTCCACAGTGCTGCTGCCAAGGGATGAGCTGTAGGTGTACCTACCAAAAGAGTCTCCTCTCAGCCTGCCATTGACTATGTACAGACCCAGTGTTCGACAGAGCCTCAGGAGCTGTAATCCATTTTTGTTTTTCACTTTGTCATAGTTGTTTCTGTGGGGGTATGTGGGGAGGGAAAGGTTATTGCTTCCTGGTAGGTGTTTATCCCCATGACTGTTAATAGTGTCTTGTTCTTCTGCTATTCTAGCATTCAGGTCTCCACAGACCAGTACGTTGCCTTGGGCCTGAAAGTGACTAATCTCTCCCTCTAGAATGGAGAAGCTCTCTTCGTTGAAGTAGGGTGACTCTGAGGGGGGAATGTATGTGGCACAGAGGAAGACGTTTTTATCTGTCAAGATAGGCTCCTTGTTGATTTTTAACCAGATAAAGAATTCTCCTGTTTTGATCAATTCGATTGAATTAATTAGTTCAGATTTATACCATATTAGCATTCCCCCTGAGTCTCTGCCCTGTTTGATTCCTTTTAATTTAGTGGATGGTATGATTATCTCCCTATAACCTAGTGGACAGCCAGTGGAAACATCACCTCTGCACCATGTTTCCTGTAGTACTACAATATCAACATCATCAATTTCTTTCAGGAAGTCTGGGTTTCTGCTCTTTAGCCCAAAAGCAGAGGACTTCAATCCTTGTATATTCCAACATGCAACGTAAAAAGACTTCATAACTTTTTTTTTTCTCTTTTCCTTACCTTTCAAAATGAGACAAACACTCACAATCCAAGAAGAACCATTAAAATAGGATTTTTCAATTAAAGTAAACTCTTATTTTGCAAATGTGATTTGTTTATCATTTAAGATAGAATTTGTGTCATGCCACTTGGGTGGATGTAGTGTGAGAATGGTGGAGTTCTTGTGCTCATCTTACCATGACCCTCGGCCCATCACATGTGAGCATAGTAGACTCAGCATTTGTTTAATGTCACTCATTTGGTTGGTGGGGGCTGGGCCAGTTGCTCCTCTCACAGCCTGTGCGTAGCTCTGCCTGCTGGGCTGTGGCTCCTCCAGGTGTGGGTCTGCGGTGGGGAGGAGGGGGGTGGTAGGCCTCATCTGGGTGGCTCTGAAGCTGGGCTGGGGTGGTCTGTGCTGCGCTGGCTGTGGTGGGCATTGAGGTTGGTGGTGCTGTGGTCGTGGCTGGGGGGTCCAGGGTGCTGGTCCGGGATGTTGTCTCGGTGATCTCGGCGGGGTGGAGATTGCTCCGCTGTTCCTGGGTGGAGAGGTCGGGCTGCGGTTTAGAGCGACGTCCTTGAGAGTCTTGGCAAGGATGGGGACTGTCTCCCTGTACAGGTGAACATGGTCATAGAGACAGTCCAGATCGAGGGTGGGATGGTGGGCCAGGTGTACATTGGGTCGCAGGGCACAGTCCCGGGAGAGGCTGGCGTTTATTCTTTGGATTGTGGCAGGGTGGAAGTCCCTCCTCTGTAGAAGGGTTGACACTATGATTCTTGAGTTGGGGAAGATTGCGGAGGCCTTCTCAATCACTCTCCGTAGTGAAGTCGCCACCCTCTCCTGCTGAGCATGCAGGTCGTTGCTTCCGGTATGTATGATTATGTGGCTTGGCGACCCGAGATGGTTCTTATCAAGCAGCTCCATGGCACTTTGCGTTGTTGGGCACCACACCTTTCTCGTTTTGTGTCTAGGGAAAAGTTTCTTCTCCTGAACATACTTCCCATTTGAGTCCATTAACAGGACGATGTCAGCCAGTGTTTCTTCTGGACTGGGGGGGGCAGAGGGGGGGCTGGTGGGTGTTGGAGCTGGGGTGTGGCTGGTCTGTGTGGGTGCCACTGTCAGTGGGAGGCTGTTCTGTGGGTTGGGGAGGAGGGGTGCAGCAGCCAGGGCTGGGGAAGCCTGGCTGGTTGAGCTGGGCTCCTCTGCTGTGTGAGGGCAGGTCATAGGGTGGTGATCTATCTGCTCCTGCAGCCTGTCCTCTGCTCTCTTTCTCTCCTGCAGCTCCTCTCTTAGTGCGGTCAGCTCCTTATTGCTGCTCTGCCTGTCTTTTTGGAGCTCTCTCACCTCCTTTGTTAGATCAGCCAGCTCTCTCTTGAGTCCGTCTCTCTCTTGCTGAACCTCTTTCAGCTGTGTTGCAAGGCTGCTGTCCTGCTCTGTCCTCACCTTGGTTAGGAGCTCCTCTAAGGTGTGGTTGTCTGGTTGCTGTTTGCTCACGCTCTCCCTGAGCAGGACCACCTCCCCCTCCAGTTTGGTGAACTCATCCCTCATGGCAGCCATGGTGGTGAGGAGGGCCTGAGCCTGCTCTGCACTGAGGGGGTCGCTCTCCTCCTGGGGCGTGTCCTCCATTATGGTGGGAAGAGAGGTGCTGGATGTGCCTTTTTGGGTGGGGAGGGTAGGGGTGAGGGTGGTGCTGGTGGAGTTTGTCTTGTGGGAGGGCATGTCACTGGTGGTGTCCTTCTCTCTCTCTGCTCTCTCCTTAATGGTCTGAAAGTCTGTTTCAAACAGCCTAATGTTACCTTGCACCATGACAGTCCCAGTCTTGTAGAGGTTGATTGTTATCATGGTGCTGTCAGGGTCGTCTGTCTCTTTGATTTTCAGCTTCCACCCATTACAGATTCCCTCTTTCTTTATGCATGGGTAGTGAGAGCAGACTGCTGAGCGCCATGCATTTGGCTGGCCAGTGAGGAAGATGAGATTACTCACGTCACCGTTTTTGTAGAGGTCTGCAAAAAGGGTTTCTGGCCTCTCCTCTAGTAGTTTTCTGTTCTCTGTCTCTCTCTCTCTCTTTATCTCTCTGTCTCTGTTTCTCTCTGTTTCTCTCTGTTTCTCTCTTTATCTCTCTGTTTCTCTCTGTTTCTCTCTTTCACTCTCTTTCACTCTCTGTTTCTCTCTTTCACTCTCTGTTTCTCTTTCACTCTCTTTCACTCTCTGTTTCTCTCTTTCACTCTCTGTTTCTCTCTTTCTCTCTTTCACTCTCTCTTTCACTCTCTGTTTCTCTCTTTCACTCTCTGTTTCTCTCTCTCTCTCTTTCACTCTCTGTTTCTCTCTCTCTCTCTTTCACTCTCTGTTTCTCTCTCTCTCTCTTTCACTCTCTGTTTCTCTCTCTCTCTCTTTCACTCTCTGTTTCTCTCTCTCTCTCTCTCTTTCACTCTCTCTCTCTCTCTCTCTCTCTCTCTCTCTCTCTCTCTCTCTCTCTCTCTCTCTCTCTCTCTCTCTCTCTCTCTCTCTCTCTCTCTCTCTCTCTCTCTCTCTCTCTCTCTCTCTCACTCTCTCTCTCTCTCTCTTTCACTCTCTGTTTCTCTCTCTCTCTCTTTCACTCTCTGTCTCTCTCTCTCTCTCTTTCACTCTCTGTTTCTCTCTCTCTCTCTTTCACTCTCTGTTTCTCTCTCTCTCTCTTTCACTCTCTGTTTCTCTCTCTCTCTCTTTCACTCTCTGTTTCTCTCTCTCTCTCTTTCACTCTCTGTTTCTCTCTCTCTCTCTTTCACTCTCTTTCTCTCTCTCTCTCTGTTTCTCTCTCTCTCTCTTTCACTCTCTGTCTCTCTCTCTCTGTTTCTCTCTCTCTCTCTCTCTCTCTCTCTCTCTCTCTCTCTCTCTCTCTCTCTCTCTCTCTCTCTCTCTCTCTCTCTCTCTCTCTCTCTCTTTCACTCTCTGTCGCTCTCTCTCTCTCTTTCACTCTCTGTCTCTCTCTTTCACTCTCTGTCTCTCCCTTTCACTCTCTGTCTCTCTCTCTCTCTCTCTCTCTCTCTCTCTCTCTCTCTCTCTCTCTCTCTCTCTCTCTCTCTCTCTCTCTCTCTCTCTCTCTCTCTCTCTCTCTCTCTCTCCTCTCTCTTTCACTCTCTGTCTCTCTCTTTCACTCTCTGTCTCTCCCTTTCACTCTCTGTCTCTCTCTCTCTCTCTCACTCTCTGTCTCTCTCTCTCTTTCACTCTCTGTCTCTCTCTGTCTCTGTCTCTCAATTCAATTCAATTCAATTCAAGGGGCTTTATTGGCATGGGAAACATGTGTTAACATTGCCAAAGCAAGTGAGGTAGGTAATATACAAAAGTCAAATAAACAATAAAAATGAACAGTAAACATTACACATACAGAAGTTTCAAAACAATAAAGACATTACAAATGTCATATTATATATATGCAGTGTTGTAACAATGTACAAATGGTTAAAGCACACAAGTTAAAATAAATAAACATAAATATGGGTTGTATTTACAGTGGTGTTTGTTCGTCACTGGTTGCCCTTTTCTTGTGGCAACAGGTCACAAATCTTGCTGCTGTGATGGCACACTGTGGAATTTCACCCAGTAGATATGGGAGTTTATCAAAATTGGATTTGTTTTCGAATTCTTTGTGGATCTGTGTAATCTGAGGGAAATATGTCTCTCTAATATGGTCATACATTGGGCAGGAGGTTAGGAAGTGCAGCTCAGTTTCCACCTCATTTTGTGGGCAGTGTGATGGCACACTGTGGAATTTCACCCAGTAGATATGGGAGTTTATCAAATTGTCTCTCTCTCTCTCTCTCTCTCTCTCTCTCTCTCTCTCTCTCTCTCTCTCTCTCTCTGTTTCTCTCTCTTTCAGTCTCTGTCTCTCTCTCTCTGTCACTCTATCTCTCTGTGTGTGTGTATATGTGTGCTAGCACGTGGGTATGGGCTGTCTGTGTGTGTGTGTGTGTGTGTCCTTGAGCTCTTGGAAATTATTGATCAGGTTCACCCTGTGGTCTAATTGATCCAAATCAAATCAAAGTTTATTTGCCACGTGCGCTGAATACAATACAAAAGTGCAAAAAAGGTTTTAGGTGAACAATAGGTAAGTAAAGAAATAAAAACAACAGTAAAAAGACAGTGAAAAATAAAAGTAGCGAGGCTATATACAGACACCGGTTAGTCAGGCTGATTGAGGTAGTATGTACATGTAGATATGATTAAAGTGACTATGCATATATGATGAACAGAGAGTAGCAGTAGAGTAAAAGAGGGGTTGGTGGGTGGTGGGTGGCGGAACACAATGCAGATAGCCTGTTTAGCCAATGTGCGGGAGCACTGGTTGGTCGGGCCAATTGAGGTAGTATGTACATGAATGTATAGTTAAAGTGACTATGCATATGTGATAAAAAGAGAGTAGCAGCAGCGTAAAAGAGGGGTTGGGGGGGCACACATTGCAAATAGTCCGGGTAGCCATTTGAGTACCTGTTCAGGAGTCTTATGGCTTGGGGGTAAAAACTGTTGAGAAGCCTTTTTGTCCTAGACTTGGCACTCCGGTACCGCTTGCCATGCGGTAGTAGAGAGAACAGTCTATGACTGGGGTGGCTGGGGTCTTTGACAGTTTTTAGGGCCTTCCTCTGACACTGCCTGGTGTAGAGGTCCTGGATGGCAGGCAGCTTAGCCCCAGTGATGTACTGGGCAGTACGCACTACCCTCTGTAGTAGGAAGGTAGGATTTAAGAAACAGCTGATTGATGGAGTCTCATTGGGGACCCCAGCCTATTCTGCAGCCAGGCCAGTCAAGTGTCAGGTCAACACCTCAACTATAACCTAACATCTATCTCCCCATTGTCCGGGATCTCTAACCTAATATAAACTGTCTAAATACAGACCCCTGCTGGTTAAAGCTCATATTACAGGTATTGTTATTCTCATAGGGCTGCACATTTAGCATGCTCCTTTGAAGCTCTCCCTGTAAAGTCTGGTCTTAGAGTTTCACCATCTAACTCCTTTTACAGTGTGCCAGGTGTACAGTCTGCTTCGTATCACACATATGACTGAACAGAACACACACTGCAACAGAATACCCCTGAGAGACTGAATGATCTAGTGCCACGGGGCTCTAAAAGATACAATCTCCAGTTATGACACTATCTTAATCATAAATGAGACACATTAACACAGCAGCCTATGTGGTTATAGTGTGTTTGGGGGCCACCAGTGTCAGTGTTCCTCTGAGCTCTCTAGAAGGGTGCAGAGCAGAGGGTCCGGCTGAAGAGTGCCATGCTTGTGCTGGGTTCAAGGGATTCACTGATACAACCACCTGCTACACTCATCCAATGAATGCTCCCTGACAGCTTTGTTTGTGTGAGCGAAATCATCATGACAAATTAGCCCCATCATTTGTTTTATGAGTGTGTGTGGGTTTGTGTGTACGCCATGCTTTCGTGTGTTTATGTGTGTGTGTGTGTGTGTGTGTGTGTGTGTGTGTGTGGGTGGGTGGGTGGGTGGGTGGGTGGGTGGGTGGGTGGGTGGGTGGGTGGGTGTGTGTGCATGGATGTGGGTGGGTCCGTGTGTGTGAGATGGAACGATATTGAGACTAATGTTCAGAAGTTTTCAGGAGCTCCAGATGGCCTTGCTTTAACAGCAGTAGTAAATCAGAGAGAGAGCGGTGATCTGGCCCATGGGGCAGCCTGGTCTCATAGATTAGATGTAACATAGTAATTGTAAATCCAGTTCACTCAAATTAGTATGATCTGTTACGTTTAGTATGGTTACATAAGACAGAAGGTATAGCGCAAACTACTTGTAACTCAAAGGTTGCTTGTTTGATACTTTAGCATTTTAGCTAATTGCAACCTTGCAACTACTTACTACTTTTTAGCTACTTTGCAACTACTTTGCATGTTAGCTCACCCTTCCCCTAACTCTAACTCTAACCTTAACCCTTTATCCTAACTCCTAACCCTAAACTTAACCCCTAACCCCTAGGTTAGCTAACATTAGCCACCTAGCTAATGTTAGCATTAGCCACCTAGCCACCTAGCTAACTTTAGCCACAGCAAATTGGAATTCCTACCATATCATATGTATTGCAAAATCTTTACATATTGTACGAATTGCAATTTGTAACATATCATACAAATTGTAATTTGTAATATATCATATGAAATGGATGATGGACATACACAAATGAATACCCACCATACAAAATGTAACTGGGTTACGTCCAGGTTGGATGGGGCTGCTGGCTACTGCAGCATGGAGCCTCATATCAAGGTGAGAGTGACTCTACAGCCATTACATGAGATGAGGACAGGAAGGATGGGACAGAATGGTCAGAGAAACATCCCTGGTTGTGACCGTAATGTTGTGTAATCACCAGATGTAATCACCGGATGTAATCACTGGATGTGATGTGTTTTTGGATTGAAGATGGAGAAACAGTAACTATGGTGTTTTCAGTCCTCGCCCTCTCCAATATGTTGAAGTGGACGACGGTTAGATTAGAATGGCTAGTGTTCCTCACAGAACAGATTTCAGTGTGGATATAAATACATTTTCCAGAGGTGTGGGTTAATGACAACATTAGACAATCCATTAATTCTCCAATTTACAGTCTGTTCTCTCTGAGAGATAATTGTGTCTTACATAATGGTAAGATGTAAAAGCTGCATCACAACGGTAACGTTGCAGTAACGTTAGTGACATTGAAAAAACATAATTACATATATTTTTCTCTCCTTTTTTGTTCTACTCTCTCTCTCTCTCTCTCTCTCTCTCTCTCTCTCTCTCTCTCTCTCTCTCTCTCTCTCTCTCTCTCTCTCTCGCCCTCTTCCCCTCTCTCTCCATGAATCATTCTACTCCATAGTCACGTAAGAGTCTCTGTTCAGTATGTGGCTCACTGTCCTTCATGTGTCTTAGTGGCTGTGTGTTCTGCTAGGTCCTGCACACATTAACCTTCAGCCTCCCTTCCCTCCAGCCCGGCTTCTCTACTCTCCTGTGGCTCCTCATTGATTGGAGGTCAGCAGTGGGGGCTGTGTGCCTTGCAGTAGGAGGGGAGAGATGGAGGGGAGAGGTGTGGGAGAGAGGTGTGGGAGGAGATGAGGGGTCACTGATTGAGAGAGCCATTGTTCTGTGGCCCTGCGGGAACATGGTTGGTCTCTCTCTGCATGCTAACCATAACTCACCATCAATCACCAGCATCTCTACTGGGGCTAAGCATAGTTTTGTGTTAGATAGACAGTTACAGTGATACTGCAGTACTACCCTCTGTGCAGTGACTCTCTGCTAGTCAAATGTCACTGCTGAAATACAGAATGTAATAGGATGAAAAATGCCCGTCTTAATTTGATACCTTAAGTCTGTATTACATGGATGCCAGCTTTAGCTGTTAGCTCCGAATATCCATGCTACGCTGTTAAATAGTCAGACAGAGATCCAAATTCTAGAGAGTCTTTGGAAAAGACCTGTCACCACAGTGTCATGTCTGCCAGTTTGAAGCTAGCTAAATGAGGCTCCATCTGTCTCCCTCATGAACTGCAACAATCACACACAGTACCAGGCCAGCATATCAGGCCAGCCTACCAGGTCAGCCTACCAGGTCAGCCTACCAGGACAGCCAACCAGGACAGCCAACCAGGACAGCCTACTGTACAAATGATTCACAAAAACAACACTTAAATATGAACAAGGGCAAAGCTGAGAAATTTTGTAAACAAGCTAATATATCAGGTCTTAGGCTATTGCTGTAAGTTGTTGAGCATTGAAACTTTGCTTATTGGGAAGCACAACATGACTCATCTCCTATTATAATACTGTTTTTAAACTACAATTTGTTTTACCCCAAATAAAAAATAAAAACAATCTACTCTACTATGATCACTATGATCCAAGATGGCGTAGCAGTCAGACTTTGTCCTTCGTCTTGTCGTGTCCCATGTATATATCTTTTTATATCTTTTTCAAATTATTTTTATTTACCTCGGAACCGGAATCCCCCAACAGAAGCTAGCTAGCTCACTAGCTACTAGCTAGTAGTAGGCTAACCACTGCTAGCGGTCATCAGCTAACCTTTAGCTCGGAAAGCTCTCGCCAGTTTGTTCAACGCGACTCAAACCAGAGCATACCGGACCTATTTTCTCTCCATATCCCTGGATTCCTACCGCAAGCTCTGAAACTTTTCACCTGGATCATCGCAGCTAGCTAGCTGCTATCCGAGTGACTACTCCTGGCTAACGTCTGTCCCGAAGCAAGCACCAATTAGCCTGGAGCTAGCCCATGCTAGGCCCATTCTCCCGGCTAGCTGAAGAGGCCCATCAGCCACTCCTAGGCTACAATACCCGGACCCCTTTAACCCCGCCGATCCTTCACGACTGGACTACGACATAATCTGCTCGAGGGGGTACTCAACTGGCCCCTACGTCGTGACGTCCCCTGAATGCCATCTGCTAGCCTGCTAGCCGCGTCCCGCTAGCTGCTAGCCGCGGCCCGCTAGCTGTCTAGAGCATATTGGACTGTTAGCTGAATAGATCCATTGGCCAATTTCTTGCGCCACTATACCTATTTTGCCAATTGGACTTGGACCCCTCTGCTACTCAGAACCCTACTAATCCATCACGACTGGTCTATCAACGTCACCGCACGCGGAGTTGAAACAGACTTTCCTCCGTCGCGACGTCCCTCTAAGGCCCTTCTGCCAGCTTGCTAGCCCTGGCCTGCTAGCTGTCTGAATCGCGGTGTCTCCAGCCAGCCCAACCACTCACTGGACCCCTATGATCACCCGGCTAAGCATGCCTCTCACTAATATCAATATACCTTGTCCATTACTGTCCTGGTTAGTTAATATTGTCTTATTTCACTGTAGAGCCTCTAGCCCTGCTCAATATGCCTTACCCAACCATTTAGTTCCACCTCCCACATATGCGGTGACTTCACCTGGTTTAAACGTCTCTAGAGACAATATCTCTCTCATCATTACTCAATGTTTAGGTTTACCTCCAATATACTCACATCCTACCATACATTTGTCTGTACATTATGCCTTGAATCTATTCTATCGCGCCCAGAAACCTGCTCCTTTTACTCTCTGTTCCGAACGTACTAGACGACCAGTTCTGATAGCCTTTAGCCATACCCTTATCCTACTCCTCCTCTGTTCCTCTGGTTAACTTCTTATGGCTGCATCCCACTACCGGGATCGATATGACAACAGCCAGTGAAAGTGCAGGGCGCCAAATTCAAACAACAGAAATCTCATAATTAAAATTCCTCAAACATACATGTGTCTTATATAATTTTAAAGGTAATCTTGTTGTTAATCCCACCAAAGTGTCCGATTTCAAATATGCTTTTCAGCGAAAGCACTACAAACGATTATGTTAGGTCACCACCAAACCACAATAAGCACAGCCATTTTTCCAGCGAAAGATAGCAGTGAGAAAAAGCAGAAATAAAGATAAAATTAATCACTAACCTTTGATTATCTTCATCAGATGACACTCAAAGGACTTCATGTTACGCAATACATGCATGTTTTGTTTGATAAAGTTCATATTTATAACAAAAAATCTGAGTTTACATTGGTGCGTTACATTCACTAGTTCCAAAAACATCAAGTGATTTTGCATAGCCACATCGTTTCAACAGAAATACTCATCATAAATGTAGATGATAATACAAGTTATAAACATGGAATTATAGATATACCTCCCCTTAATGCAACCGCTGTGTCAGATTTCAAAAACACTTTACGGAAAAAGCAAATCATGCAATAATCTGAGACGGAGCACAGAACAATAGCCAAATTAGCCGCCATGTTGGACTCAACAGAAACCAGAAAATACATGATACATTTTTCCTTACCTTTGATGAACTTCATCAGAATGCAGTCCTAGGAAGCCCAGGTTCACAATAAATGCTTGATTTGTTCGATAATGTCCGTTATTTATGTCCAATTAGCTACTTTGGTTCGCGCCTTCGGTAAACAATTCCAAAGTCAGAAAGCGCCTCCACTATAACGTGACGAAATGTCCAAAAGTTCCGTAACAGTCAGTAGAAACATGTCAAACGATGTACTGAATCAATCTTTAGAATGTTGTTAACATACATCTTGAATAACGTTCCAACCGGAAAATTTAATTGACTTCAGAAGAGCGATGGAGCGGACGTCCTACTCATGTGAAGGCGCATGGTGAATGCGTGATCAGCCCGTGGAAGTGATTACTCATTCCTGTCTCCTTCGGCCCCCCTTCACATTAGAGTCATCAGACAAAGTTATGTTGTCTGTTGACATCTAGTGGAAGCCGTAGGAAGTGAAAACTCATCAATATCTCGCTGTAATTTCAATGAGAGTTTGGTTGAAAATCTGCCACCTGTTCAACCTCTCTTTCGTATCGTCTGAGATTCCCAAAGATTGGAAAGCTGCCGCGGTCATCCCCCTCTTCAAAGGGGGAGACACTCTAGAGCCAAACTGCTACAGACCTATATCTATCCTACCCTCCTTTCTTAGGTCTTCGAAAGCCAAGTTAACAAACAGATTACCGACCATTTCGAATCCCACCGTACCTTCTCCGCTATTCAATCTGGTTTCAGAGCTGGTAATGGGTGCACCTCAGCCACGCTCAAGGTCCTAAATGACATCATAACCGCCATAGATAAGAGACATTACTGTGCAGCCGTATTCATCGACCTGGCCAAGGCTTTCGACTCTGTCAATCACCTCATTCTTATCGGCAGACTCAACAGCCTTGGTTTCTAAAATGATTGCCTCGCCTGGTTCACCAACTGTTCTTCTGATAGAGTTCAGTGTGTCAAATCGGAGGGCCTGTTGTCCGGACCTCTGGCAGTCTCTATGGGGGTGCCACAGGGTTCAATTATCGGGCCGACTCTCTTCTCTGTATACATCAATGATGTCGCTCTTGCTGCTGGTGATTCTCTGATCCATCTCTACGCAGACGACACCATTCTGTATACCTCTGGCCCTTCTTTGGACACTGTGTTAACTAACCTCCAGACGAGCTTCAATGCCATACAACTCTCCATCCGTGACCTCCAACTGCTCTTAAATGCAAGTAAAACTAAATGCATGCTCTTCAACCAATTGCTGCCCGCACCTGCCCGCCCGTCCAGCATCACTACTCTGGACATTTCTAACTTAGAATATGTAAAGTCTTCTTCCAGACTCACATTAAGCATCTCCAATCCAAAATTAAACATAGAATCAGCTTCCTATTTCGCAACAAAGCATCCTTCACTCATGCTGCCAAACATACCCTCGTAAAACTGACCATCCTACCAATCCTCGACTTCGGCGATGTCATTTACAAAATTGCCTCCAACACTCTACTCAGCAAATTGGATGCAGTGCCATCCATTTTGTCACCAAAGCACCATATACTACCCACCACTGCGACTTGTATGCTCTCGTTGGCTGGCCCTCGCTTCATACTCGTTGCCAAACCCACTGGCTCTAGATCATCTACAAGTCTCTGCTAGGTAAAGCCCCACCTTATCTCAGCTCACTGGTCACCATAGCAGCACCCACCCGTAGCACGCGCTCCAGCAGGTATATCTCACTGGTCACCCCCAAAGCCAATTCTTCCTTTGGCCACCTTTCCTTCCAGTTCTCTACTGCCAATAACTTTAACGATTTGCAAAAATCACTGAAGCTGGAGACTCATATCTCCCTCACTAGCTTTAAGCACCAGCTGTCAGAGCAGCTAACAGATCACTGCACCTGTACATAGCCCATCTGTAAATAGCCCATCCAACTACCTCATCCCCATAGTGTATTTATTTATTTATCTTGCTCCTTTGCACCCCAGTATCTCTACTTGAACATTCATCTTCTGCACATCTACCATTCAAGTGTTTAATTGCTATATTGTAATTACTTCGCCACCATGGCCTATTTATTGCCCTACCTCTCTTATCCTACCTCATATGCACATGCTGTATATGGACTTTTTCTACTATATTATTGATTGTATGTTTGTTTATTCCATGTGTAACTCTGTGTTGTTGTATGTGTCAAACTGCTTTGCTTTATCTTGGCCAGGTCGCAGTTGCAAATGAGAACTTGTTCTCAACTAGCCTACCTGGTTAAATAAAGGTGAAATAAATAAATAAATATAGTGTTGAGCAAGTATACAGTGAGCTGGGTGTGGGGGAACCATTGACCTCTCAGACAGGGTGATGAGGGCATGGTCTGGCCTGGTATGAGACACAGGCTGTAGAGGTTGTTGTTCAGTGACCCTGACTCTGTATGTGTCTGACCTGGCTCAGTAGGTGTCTGACCTGGCTCAGTAGGTGGCTGACCTGGCTCAGTAGGTGTCTGACCTGACTCTGTAGGTGTCTGACCTGGCTCAGTAGGTGTCTGACCTGGCTCAGTAGGTGGCTGACCTGGCTCAGTAGGTGTCTGACCTGGTTCAGTAGGTGTCTGACCTGGCTCAGTAGGTGTCTGACCTGGTTCAGTAGGTGGCTGACCTGGCTCAGTAGGTGGCTGACCTGGCTCAGTAGGTAGGCAGACTCACTAAACACACATGCATCTTTTGTAAATAATGTCTGAGTGTGGTAGTGTACCCCTGGTTATCCATACATTTTAAAAACAAGAAAATTGTGCCGTCTGCTTTGCTTAAAAGAAGGAATTTGAAATGATTCATACTACTTTTACTTTTGATACTAGTAGATTTTAGCAATTACATTTTATTTTGATATTTAAGTATATTTAAAACCAAATACTTTTAGACTTTACTCAAGTAATATTTTACTGGGTGACTTTCACTTTTACTTGAGTAACTTTCTATTGAGGTCTCTATACTTTTACTCAAGTATGACAATTGTGTACTTTTTCCACCACTGTAAAGCACTATGTAAACATTGATACAAAGTAATACTATTCACTGTTAATTCAAACTATAGATCCTCAAACCACTTACACTACATCACCAAAAGTATGTGGACACCTGCTCGTCGAACATCTCGTTCCAAAATCGCCCCTTTGCTGCTATAACAGCCTCCACTCTTCTGGGAAGGCTTTCCACGTGATGTTGGAACATTGCTGTGGAGACTTGCTTCCATTCAGCCACAAGAGCATCAGTGAGGTCTGGCACTCATGTTGGGCGGTTAGGCCTGGCTCACAGTCGGCATTCCAATTCGTCCCAAAGGTGTTCGATGGGGTTGAGGTCAGGGCTCTGTGCAGGCCAATCAAGTTTTTCCACACCCACCTTGACAAACCATTTTTGTATAGACCTCACTTCGTTCCTGGGGGCATTGTCATGCTGAAACAGAAAAGGGCCTTCCCCAAACTGTTGTCACAAAGTTGGAAGCACAGAATCATCTAAAATGCCATCATTGTATGCTGTAGCGTTAAGATTTCCCTTCACTGGAACTAAGGGTCCAAGCCCGAACCATGAAAAACAGCCCCAGACCATTATTCCTCATCCACCAAACTTTACAGTTGTTACTATGCATTCGAGCAGGTTGCGTTCTCCTGGCATACGTTAAACCCAGATTTGTCTGTTGGACTGCCAGATGGTGAAGCATGATTAATCTTTCTAGAAAACGTGTTTCCACTGCTCCAGAGTCCAATGCCGGTGAGCTTTACACCACTCCAGCCAACGCTTGGCATTGCGCATGTTGATCTTAAGCTTGTGTGGCTGCTCGACCATGGAAACCCATTTCATGAAGCTCCCGACAAACAGTTATTGTGCTGACATTGCTTCCAGAGGCAGTTTGGAACTCGGTAGGGAGTGTTGCAACTGAGGAGAGACAATTTTTACACGTTACAACCTTCAGCATTCGGCACCCGTTCTGTGAGCTTGTGTGGCCCACCACTTCGTGGCTGAGCAGTTGTTGCTCCTACACGTTTCCACTTCACAATAACAGCACTTACAGTTGACCGGGGAAGCTCTATCAGGGCAGACATTTGACGAACTGACTTGTTGGAAAGGTGGCATACTATGACGGTGCCACGTTGAAAGTCACTGAGCTCTTCAGTAAGGCCATTCTATGTTTGTCTATGGAGATTGCATGGCGTTGTGCTCGATTTTATACTCCTGGCAGCAACTGGTGTGGCTGAAATAGCGGTGTCCACATACTTTTGTATATATAGTTTACGTTAGGGTGTGTGTGTGTGTGTGTGTGTGTGTGTGTGTGTGTGTGTGTGTGTGTGTGTGTGTGTGTGTGTGTGTGTGTGTGTGTGTGTGTGTGTGTGTGTGTGTGTGTGTGTGTGTGTGTGTGTGTGTGTGTGTGTGTGTGTGTGTGCTGCGACATGTGTGCATCTGTGTGCCAGTCCCTGGTGGTGCCTCAGTTCTCCTCCTGTGCCTTCCTGCTGAGCCTCTCGGTACCACCAATCACCCTGCTGTCTGATGGCACCGTAGGCACCAGGAGAGGGGCCAGCATGCCATGCTGAAAGGACAGGTTGTACACATCTGACAGATAGATATAGAAGATAAAGCATGTTTGATGTGGTGTGGATAAGATGTGGAGGCTGCAGTGGCAGTGCCTTTGATGCTAGCATGCAGTAAACATCAATTGTATTCTCTCTGTAAGTTTCTTGTATAATCTCTGTTAAAATCTGAAAAACAGAGGGAGGGAGAGAGAGAGCGGGGTGATGGATGGTAAGAGATAGCGAGATCAGTTCTCTCATTACTTCCATCTAGCTTTATTACTACACGGCAGCAGTTTCTAAATCATTCTCATGCACAAGGCCATTGGGAGAACAAATCCCTGCTTGTAAAGGAGAGTCATTGGGAGAACAAATCCCTGCTTGTAAAGGAGAGTCATTGGGAGAACAAATCCCTGCTTGTAAAGGAGAGTCATTGGGAGAACAAATCCCTGCTTGTAAAGGAGAGTCATTGGGAGAACAAATCCCTGCTTGTAAAGGAGAGTCATTGGGAGAACAAATCCCTGCTTGTAAAGGAGAGTCATTTGGAGAACAAATCCCTGCTTGTAAAGGAGAGTCATTGGGAGAACAAATCCCTGCTTGTAAAGGAGAGTCATTGGGAGAACAAATCCCTGCTTGTAAAGGAGAGTCATTGGGAGAACAAATCCCTGCTTGTAAAGGAGAGTCATTGGGAGAACGACTCTCTGCTTGTAAAAGAGAGTCATTGGGAGAACAACTCCCTGCTTGTAAAGGAGAGTCATTGGGAGAACGACTCTGCTTGTAAAGGAGAGTCATTGGGAGAACGACTCTGCTTGTAAAGGAGAGTCATTGGGAGAATGACTCTCTGCTTGTAAAGGAGAGTCGTTGGACGAACGGATATCTGCTTGTAAGGGGGAGTCATTAGGAGAACGACTCTCTGTTTGTAAAGGAGAGATGGGAGTGCTGCATTGTTTAAACTCTCAGCTCTTCAAGCTATACAGCTCCTGCAGCATCCAGACAGAGTTTATGAATCTCACAGTGTTTCTGTAATAATACTGAATCATTGGAAAAATAACTGATTTGTGTGTGCAATTATTAAAGGGAAATGTAACAGTATTGTCAAGTCCAGAGAAACTTAAAGTGGCTCTGAATGATGCTGCATTAACATTGTATGGAAACTGGTTACTAGAAAATATATGACATTTTCTTTATTCAATATAAAAACAACCACATACTGTATTGCAGGAAAGACAGGTTGCATAGTAACTGTATTATGATCAGAGTTGATGATGTTTGATTTACCTTGGCAGAGGGAAATGTTCCTGGTTGACTTTTTTTTCCCCACGAGGGGCTTTACCCTTGTCTGACCATAGGTAAACAGTGAGATAATCTCCTCCAGCCCATTGTGTGTGAGGTACGGAGAGAGCCGTCAACTGTCTCTACTCTCTGAAGAAGCAGAGGCTCCTCTTCTGTCACACACAAAGCCCTGATACCATCACACTGATATACCTGGGATTCAAACTGTCCATTCCAACAGTACTTCTACTTTCTAGATTGCCTTTGACTTTTCACCTATAGTTCACTTTGTTCCACTTGAAGTGATTGCATTAACTGTGCCATTGACTGTCAAGAGTGTGTGACTGCATGGAGTTCTGGAGGGCTGTGAGTGTTGGAAACGCCTGTGCTCTATCTTTACCTTCTCTGCACTAGTAATCATTCCCGAGGCCTAATCATTAGAGGCTAGTTCTAATCAGAGCTTTATCAGAGTTTAATGTACAGTGGTTAATTATATCAGCAGGAGAGCAGCCCCTCAGGACCAGAACATGGTTACCTGGCTGACCAATAGGAACACTGTCGTTAGGCACTCTGTTATTCACACAACTCATGAGGAAGGACACTGTCGTTAGGGGGGGGGGGGGGGGGGGGGCCTGCTGACACATCCAGTTTCCCACGTTCCCCTGCTCTCACCTGCCTCCTGACAGACCGGGCCGCCGGAGGAAACAAGTGGTGTAACTCAAAACCCACAGTTGCTGAGCACGCTTTGTAATGAAATATACTGTGTGTGTGTGTGTGTGTGTGTGTGTATGTGTGTGCGTGCATGGGTGTGGGTGTGTGTGTGTGTGTCTGAAACAAATGCAAGGAAAAGCTCTTACAGCTTATGCGTGTTGTGTTACGTTTGTTCACTCCCTTTCTGGCCATTTGTAGGTCACCTCTTCTCCATAGTGTCACTGCCAGACTCTAACAGAAGTGGAACCAGTTATGTGGTGCACATGGTTGCCTGTCTGTCTGCCTGCCTGTGAGAATGTCTTCCTGTCTGCCTGTCTGTCTGCCTGTCAGCCTGTCAGCCTGTCTTCCTGTCTGCATGTCTGTCTGCCTGTGAGCCTGTCTTCCTGTCTGCCTGCCTGTCAGCCTGTCTTCCTGTCTGCATGCCTGTCAGCATGTCTGTCTGTCTGTCTGTCTGCCTGTGTGTACAGGTGTGTGTCAGGTAGGACGGCAAGCTGCTGCAGGAGCTGTTTGCTCTCTCAGAGAGCACTGGATTAATTTGCTTGTGAGGACACACACACACACACACACACACACACACACACACACACACACACACACACACACACACACACACACACACACACACACACACACACACACACACACACACACACACACACACACACACACACACACACACACACACACACACACACACACACACACACACACACACACACACACACACAGGTCATAGTTGTAGAAAGATGGAGGATAATCCAGACGGAGAGCATCACAGAACGGACGACAGGACAAGTGATTCAGCACTTGTGAAATATCCATTCACAACCCCCGCTCTAGTCTCTCTCTTTCTCTCTCTCTCTCCCTCCCTGTCTCTCTTTCTCTCCCTCCCTCCCTCCGTTCCTCTCTCTGTTACTCGTGGTGGTTCTCCCTCCCTCAGAGTCTCTGTTGGCAGTGTCAAGGCTGCTGTGTTGAGAATGCTCTCTCTCTCTCTCATGTATTTCTTATATTCATATCAACACTGTCTCCTGTGATGTAAGAAGAGGTGGGTGCTGTACGGAGGGGGAGGAGGGACACACAGACTGTTAGCCGTGGCCAGTCGCTGCCTGAGAAAGAGCTGTCGGATCAGTGATGTGTCACTATCACTGTCACCGGACCTCACCGCCGCCGAAGTGTCTCTGCTCTGCTACTGCTACTGCTCTGCTCTCAGCAACTTCTAGCAAGAGGACAACACTTCTCTCCAGCACTCCATGGGAAGTGTCTCCGGTGAAGCTGAGCCTATAAGCATTTCAGTAGGACTCCAATAAATACTCTGAGAGGCAGAGAAAGAAGAGGAAGAGGAAGAGGGAAGAGAGAAGACGGATAGAAAAAAGCGGGATCAATATTTCAGAGCATAGCTCCAGAAATCCAGACTTTAATCTGCCTGTGTGCCCATGCTGGAATTATAGTCAGCCTCCCCAGCCACCTCGCCTCCCCAGCCACCTCGCCTCCCCAGCCACCTCGCCTCCCCAGCCACCTCACCTCCCCAGCCACCTCGCCTCCCCAGCCACCTCGCCTCCCCAGCCACCTCGCCAACACTGCTGCTGCCTTCACAGGGATCAGTCCAGTCCTGCAGGAAGAAGGGGGCTGTCAAGGTTGGCTGTGGATGGTGTGACCTGCGTAGAAACTGTGAAGGAGGAGGAGGAAGGGGAGGCGGTGTTGTTGTTGTACTCTGGATCCCCCCTCACAGCTGTGTGTGATATGAGAGAACCAGGCACGTTTCTCCCTTCGGCCCTCTCCTCTGTTCTCTAACCCCAATGAGAGCTGTGGAGGCAGGCATGGCTGCCAGGCGGATGCCCCTGCTGCTGCTACTGCTGGAGGTGCTGAGTGGAGCATGTATGCCAGGGGATGGACAGGGGAGGTACAAGAGTGGCTGGAGGTGGAAAGGTGACAGGACCCGTGAGTAACCCCTCCTCCTCCAGCTCCCAAAACTACTACACTCCCTCTCTGTATCTCTCTTTCTCTCTGTCTGTCGCACACCCTCTCACGCACATCTTTCTCCCTCTTTTGATACATTTTTTTCTCTATCTTTGACATCAGTTTGATGAAGTTGAGCTCTAAGCTTCGTGTTCATTCAGACGTGTCGACTCCGTCCTCTGCTGACAGACAGCTGCAAATGGGAGGCAAATCATTTATCAGTGAAAAGATTAAAGAACTGGCATTACCTGCCAGGTTTAGGATAGCAATGTGTGTGGCTCTGAGCTTTGTTTGCAATTATTTAACTTTGTTATGACTACTTCTAGACATACTTTACCCTCACTCTCTTAATCTCGCTCACTCTCATTTTCTCTCTACCTCTCTCCTACGGTATTTCCAATATGACTATTTCTCAGCCACTCCGTCTCAGACAGTCATTAGTTGATCAGTGTTGAGTTGTTAAAAGCTGTTGAGAGAGGCCCGACTGGTAATGTCCTTCCTAGTAAAAAGCTGAGTGTCTCTCTTCAGGCGTGAGTGCACTATAGATGCTGAGATGTGGTCTGTCTGGAGGGAGAGAGGGAGAGAGGGAGAGAGACCAGTAATGAGCAGGGAGAGCTATGGTTCACTGTGGCTACCAGCACTGCCTGTCCACCTGCTTTTAGACTGCAAGGCTAATGTGATTGTTTGGCATGCCATCGCTGTTTGACACTGAGTGATGAACTGGCAGAGAGTGTCCCTAACTGTCCTGTCCCCTTCTGGAGGTTGAAGGGAGATTGAGGAGCCTTGATACTGTTCCAAGATTAAATGACTGACTGTGAAACGTACAAAGTCATGTAAGGTCTTCTGTCTTCTCCAAGGAGACCAGGTCAGTGTGTTTTAGCATCACTAGACAAGGCACACTTTTTAGTTGTAGGTTACTTGTCTGAGCTTGTAAAATGGGAATTTTTCCCTCCAAAATGTTGGCACTGGTTTCTCTCTGTATGTAAGGAAACACTTTCTTTATTTAATGTACAGTTGAATTCAGAGGTTTACATACACCTTAGCCAAATACATTTAAACTCAGTTTTTCACAATTCCTGACATTTAATCTAAGTAGAAATTCCCTGTTTTAAGTCAGTTAGGATCACCACTTTCTTTTAAGAATGTGAAATGTCAGAATAATAGTTAAGAGAATGATTTATTTCAGCTTTTATTTCTTTTGTCACATTCCCAGTGGGTCAGAAGTTTACAGACACTCAATTAGTATTTGGTAGCATTGCCTTTAAATTGTTGAACTTGGGTCAAACGTTTCGGGTAGCCTTCCACAAGCTTCCCACTATAAGTTGGGTGAATTTTGGCCCATTCCTCCTGACAGAGCTGGTGTAACTGAGTCAGGTTTGTAGGCCTCCTTGCTCGCACATGCTTTTTCAGTTCTGCCCACAAATTTTCTATAGGATTGAGGTCAGGGTTTTGTGATGGCCACTCCAATACCTTGACTTTGTTGTCCTTAAACCATTTTGCCACAACTTTGGAAGTATGCTTGTGGTCATTGTCCATTTGGAAGACCCATTTGCGACCAAGCTTTAACTTCCTGACTGATGTCTTGAAATGTTGCTTCAAAATATCCACATATTTTTCCTCCCTCATGTTGCCATCTATTTTGTGAAGTGCACCAGTCCCTCCTGCAGCAAAGCACCCCCACAACATGATGCTGCCACCCCCGTGCTTCACGGTTGGGATGGTGTTCTTCGGCTTGCAAGCTTCCCCCTTTTTCCTCCAAACATAACAATGGTCATGATGGCCAAACAGTTCTATTTTTGTTTCATCAGACCATATGACATTTCTCCAAAAAGTAAGATCTTTGTCCCCAACCGTAGTCTGGCTTTTTTATGACGGTTTTGGAGCAGTGGCTTCTTCCTTGCTGAGCGGCCTTTCAGGTTATGTTGATATAGGACTTGTTTTACTGTGGATATAGAAACTTCTGTACATGTTTCCTCCAGCATCTTCACAAGGTCCTTTGCTGTTGTTCTGGGATTGATTTGCACTTTTCGCACCAAAGTACGTTCATCTCTAGGAGACAGAACGCGTCTCCTTCCTGAGCGGTAAGACGGCTGCACAGTCCCATGGTGTTTATACTTGCGTACTATTGTTTGTACAGATGAACGTGGTACCCTCCCGGGTGGCGCAGTGGTCTAGGGCACTGCATCGCAGTGCTAGCTGCGCCACCAGAGTCTCTGGGTTCGCGCCCAGGCTGGGCTGGGTTCGCGCCCAGGCTCTGTCGCAGCCGGCCGCAACCGGGAGATCCGTGGGGCGACGCACAATTGGCATAGCGTCGTCCGGGTTAGGGAGGGTTTGGCCGGTAGGGATATCCTTGTCTCAGTATGTAAAAAAAAAAAAAAAAAATGTAATAAAATGTATGCACTCTACTGTAAGTCGCTCTGGGTAAGAGCGTCTGCTAAATGACTAAAATGTAAAATGTAAAAAATGTACCCTCAGCCGTTTGGAAATTGCTCCCAAGGATGAACCAGACTTGTGGAGGTCTACAATTGTTTTATGAGGTCTTGGTTGATTTCTTTTGATTTTCCCATGATGTCAAGCAAAGAGGCACTGAGTTTGAAGGTAGGCCTTGAAAAACACAAAGTAGATGTCCTACCCGACTTTCCAAAACTATAGTTTGTTAACAAGAAATTTGTGGAGTGGTTGAAAAACGAGTTTTAATGACTCCAATCTATGTGTATGTGTCACGACTTCCGCCGAAGTTGGCTCCTCTCCTTGTTCGGGCGGCGTTCGGCGGTCGACGTCACCGGCTTTCTAGCCATCGGCACTCCATTTTTCATTTATCCATTTGTTTTGTCTTGTTCCCTGCACACCTGGTTTTCATTCCCCAATCAATCTACATGTATTTATTCCTCTGTTCCCCATCATGTCTTTGTGTAAGATTGTTTGTGTTACGTGTGTGTTGTTGATGCGCCAGACTGGCTTGTTTTTTCCCGTGTTATTTTTCACAAAGATGTTTATTGTTAAACTTTATTCTTGTGACTGTTTTACGCGTTTTGCACTTTTGCCTAAATAAAGTGTGCGCCTGTTCACAAACCTCTGCTCTCCTGCACCTGACTTTGCTACCAGTACGCACACATCTGACAATGTATGTAAACTTCCGACTTCAACTGTACCTTGCGGATGACTTCTTGGTTTTGGCTCCAGTCCTGAAGTGTTGTGTTTCATGTCAGGTCAGTCAGTCCACCCTGTCTGATGGCCCAGTGACTACGGCTAAGAGCTGCTGTGAGTCTGCAGTTTGGAGATGTGTTAGCTGTCAGGTGGTCTGCAGTTTGGAGATGTGTTAGCTGTCAGGTGGTCTGCAGTTTGGAGATGTGTTAGCTGTCAGGTGGTCTGCAGGAGTGCAGGAGTTCTTTCTGTCTGAGTGGCTCACAGTCCCTAACACCTCTCCTGTGACTTCCTCTTAGAATGAGAAAATAGTTTTTGCTCTGGCTGTAAAACCGAGTTTGTTCAAAAGTAAATTCTCACAGGTTCTGTCTTTCACTTCACACACACACACACACACACACACACACACACACACACACACACACACACACACACACACACACACACACACACACACACACACACACACACACACACACACACACACACACACACACACACACACACACACACACACACACACACACACACACACACACACTAAAAGTAGGTGTACATTCTCTCTGTCAGTCAAAGCTATTGGTACCATGTGGGTTTTATAGTAGTAAATTAGGTACCTGGTCTTGTCTGGTGTGATTTCTCAGTCTGTGTCTCATATCTTACCTGACCCCTCACCTCTCTGACCAGAGACAGAGGACAATCAAACACCTCTCACTGACCTGAGACAGAGGACAATCAAACACCTCTCACTGACCTGAGACAGAGGACAATCAAACACCTCTCACTGACCTGAGACAGAAGAGAATCAAACACAGATGAATATTAATGTACGGGTGCAAGACTAATTCTGTTAACTCCCAATGTAAAAAGTACAGTTGGGGATTACAATGATGCACTGAGAAGGGCAGGCCTATGTTTCATGCCAAGGTTTAAAGTTTCACTGTGTTCTGTTGTCGCTACACGCTTATATATTGACTTCATCTGTACAGGTAACTGCAATAACCATGGTCCTGCAGAATGTCTTTCAGTGTCCATGGGTTTGTGTCCCTTCGTCATTGAGTAGCTGGATGTGAAAAGATGTACATGAATAAACGTTCCATTTGGCAGTGCCCTGTGAAAGACGGCGGTAATGATATGCATGAGCACAGCTTGCCCATAAAAGTGATAATGTCATTCGAGAAACTCAGCCATTATTACCTGGGAGTAAATCTTCTCTGACTGGGCAGAGAGGAGCTCTCAGCGAGCAGGGCAAGGCACACACACACACTATAGCAGATACACACACACACACACACACACACACACACACACACACACACACACACACACACACACACACATACATACACATACACATACACATACACACACAAACACACACACACACACACACACTGCAGGCCTAGGCCTGGATCCAGAGTGCGCTGGAGGCCAGGAAGCAAGAGGATGTTAGTGTGTGTGTGATAAATAAAACACAGCTTTGTTTCTGGTGACTGAGTTGTCTCCTCTTGTTCTGTTCCACAGTAGACTGCTATTCCACACATTTTGCCATGAGGCTAAGAGAACATTTAGCAGTTTGGAAGCTAATTTCTTGTAATTCAAAAAAAGAAATCATGGCTTATGGTGTGTTCATATGCTATCTGGGGGGCCCGACCTTCAGAGGGTTGGGGCCCCCAAAGCTGTGGGATGAGTGCTATAGGCTGTATCCTGTGGAGAAGGCAGAGAGGACATCTTTGTTTCCACAGCAGGGCTATTTCTACTGCGTGACACCACCTCATCCCTGTGATGGACCAGCCAGATTAGGGGATTTAGAGTAGATTTACACTGTTCTTCCCCACCATGCCAATAAGAGACAGACATACCTGTCTGGCCTGGCTAGCACTCCGAGGAGGATGGATAGAGGAGGAGAGATAGAAAGATAGAAGAGAGAGAGTCTTATCAAAGTCAACGGATTTACCACAGATGGGAATTGCTTTTTACGAGGAAGGGAAGCAGAGTTGAGGAATGGAGCCTGTGTGGCTTTTACGAGCTGATAGCTCTCTCCTCTCTCCTCTTTCTTCCTACAGGGAGGGTTAAGGACTGAGAGATAATTGTTGTAAGCTGGAGTGGACTCTTCTCTTGGTTTATGACACCTGTTGTGAAGGGTGCTGGGTCCTCCAGACTGGCCTCTTCAATGGTGATAGCTGGGCTGGACTGTGCTTTGTGTTGCTGCTGAAGAGGCAGTTTACCATCTTTCCGTGTGTGTGTGTGTGTGTGTGTGTGTGTGTGTGTGTGTGTGTGTGTGTGTGTGTGTGTGTGTGTGTGTGTGTGTGTGTGTGTGTGTGTGTGTGTGTGTGTGCGTGTGCGTATGTGCGGGTGAAAATTGAGCCTTGACAACCTGGCTCAGCAGGCAGTGAAATGTTTCTCCAAGGACATTTATCCAGGTCAGTATGACACTCTGACACTTGTCCACTATCAGACATGTCCGTGTCACATTGCTACTGCTTGATGTTAGTGATGCTCTTTGAATAGACTTTTAAATTGACACCCTCTGTTTTTTTCAATTTGCTGGATATGTATCCAATTCATCCCCCTCACAGTATACGTACCAGATACTTTATATTTGACATTATTATTATTTTGTCCATCAATGCCTTACATACACTCTATAAGACACATTATTATTATTTTGTCCATCAATGCCTTACATACACTCTATAAGACACAGGTAGACAACCCTGTTGTTTTGTTCCAACTAAATCAAATCAAATTGTATTTGTCACATGCACTGAATACAACAGGTGTAAACCTTACTGTGAAATGCATACTTACAAGCTCTTAACCAACAATGCAGTTTTAGGAAAATATAGTTAAGAAACTATTTACTAAATAAACAGGGGGTACCGGTACCGGGTCATTTGATTAATTGTTCAGCAATCTTATGGATTGAGGGTAGAAGCTGTTAAGGAGCCTTTTGGGCTATCCGGTACCACTTGCCGTGCGGTAGCAGTGAGAACAATCTATGATTTGGGTGACTAGAGTCTTTGATCATTTTTTGGGCCTTCCTCTGACACCGCCTAGTATATAGGTCCTGGATGGCAGGAAGCTTGGCCATAGTGATGTACTGGGCTGTGCGCACTACCCTCTGTAGCGCCTCACGGTCGGATGCTGAGCAGTTGCCATACTAGGCAGTGATGCAATCGATCAGGATGTTCTAGATGGTGCAGTGCAGCTGTAGAACTTTTTGAGGATCTGGGGACCCATGCCAAGTCTTTTCAGTCTCTTGAGGGGGACAAGGCGTTGTTGTTCTCTCTTCACAACTGTCTTGGTGTGTTTGGACCATGATAGTTTGTTGGTGATGTGGACACCAAGGAACTTGAAACTCTCGACCTGCTCCACTTCAGCCCCGTTGATGTTAATAGGAGCTTGTTCGGCCCTCCTTTTCCTGTAGTCCACGATCATCTCCTTTGTCTTGCTCACATTGAGGGAGAGGTTGTTGTCCTGGCATCACACTGCCAGATCTCTGACCTCCCTATAGGTTATCTCATCGTTGTCGGTGATCAGGCCTACCACTGTTGTGTCGTCAGCAAACTTAATGATGGTGTTGGAGTCGTGCTTGGCCACGCAGTCGTGGGTGAACAGGGAGTGCAGGAGGGGACTAAGCATGCACACCATAGGGGCCCCGGTGTTGAGGATCAGCATGACAGATGTGTTGTTGCCTACCCTTACCACCCGGGGGCAGCCTGTCAGGAAGTCCAGGATCCAGTTGCAGAGGGACAAGTTTAGTCCCAGGGTCCTTAGCTTAGTGATGAGCTTTGTGGCCACTATGGTGTTGAATGCTGAGCTGTAGTCAATTAACAGCATTCTCACATATGTGTTCCTTTTGTCCAGGTGGGAAAGGGCAGTGTGGAGTGCGATTGAGATTGAGATTGTGTCATCTGTGGGTCTGTTGGGGCGTTATGCAAATTGGAGTGGTTCTAAGGTTTCCGGGATGATGGTGTTGATGTGAGTCATGACCAGCCTCTCAAAGCACTTCATGGCTACTGACGTGAGTGCTATGGGGCGGTAGTCATTTAGGCAGGTTACCTTCGCTTTCTTGGGCACAGGGACTATGGTGGTCTGCCTCAAGGATATAGGTATTACAGACTCGGTCAGGGAGAGGTTGAAAATGTCAGTGAAGACACTTGCCAGTTGGTCCGTGCATGCTCTGTGTACACGTCCTGGTAATCAGTCTATGAGTGTTGCTCACATCGGCTACGGAAAGCGTGATCACACAGTCATCTGGAACAGCTGGTGCACTCATGCATGCTTCAGTGTTGCTTGCCTTGAAGCGAGCGTAAAAGGCATTTAGCCCGTCTGGTAGGCTCGCGTCACTGGGCAGCTCACGGCTGGGTTTCCTTTTGTAGTCCGTAATAGTTTGCTTTGTGATGGTTCGTCTGAGGGCATACTGGGATTTCTTATAAACGTACGGATTAGTGTCCCGCTCCTTGAAAAGCGGCAGCTCTGGCCTTTAGCTCGGTGTGGATGTTGCTTGTAATCCATGGCTTCTGGTTGGGATATGTACGTATGGTCACTGTGGGGACAGTGACGTTGATGCACTTATTGATGAAGCCTGTGACAGATGTTATACTCAATGTCATTGGCTGAATCCCGGAACATATTCTAGTCTGTGCTAGCAAAACAGTTGTGTAGCGTAGCATCCGCGTCATCTGAACACTTAGTTTAGTTTTTGCTTGTAAGCAGGAATCAGGAGGATAGAATTATAGTTAGATTTTACAAATAGAGGGCGAGGGAAAGCTTTGTACGCGTCTCTGTGTGTGGAGTAAATGTTGTCTATAGTTGTTTTTCCTCTGGTTGCACATGTGACATGCTGGTAGAAATGAGGTAAAATGGATTTAAGTTTGCCTGCACTGAAGTCCCCCGCCACTAGCAGCGCCACTTCTGGATGGGCATTTTCTTGTTTGCTTATACACCTCGTTGAGTGCGGTCTTAGTGCCAGCGTCGGTGTTAAATAGATGGCTACGAAAAATATAGAAGACAGCTCTCTAGGTAGATAGTGTGTACTACAGCTTATCATGAGGTACTCTACCTCAAGCGAGTAATACCTCAAGACTACCTTAATATTAGACATTGTGCACCAGCTGTAATTGACAAATAGACACACACCACCACCCCTCATCTTACTGGACAAGGCACCACAACTGACCAACCAAGCTAATTGATCAGTTCAATGATTGCCTATATTCAACACCTGGTCTTCCAAGTCAGTTGAATCAAAAACACAAAGTGCCTTTGGCAGTCCAGGACCAGGACTATTTAACAGCATTATCAAATGGCCAGGAGCACTGTCATCCTATATATGACAACATTGATGTATGTATGGAGAAGCTGTATCTGTTGTAAATAAGAGAGTGATGATGATGAGCTGTGCTCTGAGTGTTGTGGTTGGGTTAGGGTCAGAGGCCAGCTGTGGCTTAGATGTTGGGACCACAGATCTTCTCTCATCACTGTTAGCTGCTCTGCTGACAGCCCAGCACTCAGCCCTGAATCTGGCTGTTATTTTAAAAGGCTGAAGGCCTCTGTGTTCTGTGCAGAGGAGCAAAGTAATGACAAATGTTGTACATAGCAATTATCATTGATTGAATCAGTATGATGATCCTCTGTATTTGGAAATAAGTCGGTTCTGTTCTGGCAATGGCTCACACACATACACACACACACACACACACACACACACACACACACACACACACACACACACACACACACACACACACACACACACACACACACACACACACACACACACACACACACACACACACACACACACACACACACACACACACACACACACACACACACACACACACACACACACACACACACACACACACACACACACACACACACACACACACACACAGTGACTAATACAGCTGGTAATTAGAATTGGGAACCAGATGCTTTCTATATTTTCCTGTAGAGGTCATATTTCAAGTCCACTGCTTTCTCTCCAGTGCCTCCCTCTTTCACACTCTCCTCTCTCTCTCTCTCTCTCTCTCTCTCTCTCTCTCTCTCTCTCTCTCTCTCTCTCTCTCTCTCTCTCTCTCTCTCTCTCTCTCTCTCCCCCTCGCTCTCTCTCCCCCTCGCTCTCTCGCTCTCTCGCTCTCTCCTAAAGGCTCCAGAAGGTTTAAACACTTTTTAATTAGGTAACAATGAGCTGAAAATCTCAATTACTGTACCTCCCACAAGGTCAAAGGGGCGGGCGGTCGAAGGGATGGGTGGACTATCATGGGCCAGGGGGTGGAGGAGGGGGTGGAGGAGGGGGGACAGGGTCTGCAGGCATCCATCCTAGTAGATGCTATCTGCATCTTTAATTCACTGCAGTGTACACAATTGTAGACGCCATATTCCCTCTTTCTCTCTCTAACTCTGTCCATCCCAATGAACATCTTGGAGACGTTCTCTCTCATGTGCAAAAATAAACCTGTATCTAATTAATGCAAGCAGCTCAGAATTAGAGTCTATTTGTATGCAGCTGTTTTGCTTCATATTGTTCATTATAGATTATTGTCTCCGTTTTAATGTTGTTCTGAGAAAGGCTCTTTTGAGTATCAAGGTTTTATTGGGTGGAAAAGGGCATTGCAGGTTGTGAATTATGAGAGGAATTGAAACCTTTTTGCCAGGGGAAGTGAAAAAGCAGGTGGACAGCACGGATCGGACACAGCACATTAACACTAGGCTCTGAAAGGCCTCAGGGCGGAACTGAAGCAGGGTTTTCTGGGATTCTCAGGAACTCTAGAGGTCAGGGGACATTCAAGGTCTTAAGAGGTTAAAAATCAGATGAGACCGCCCCTTGAAGTTTAAGTCTCTTATTTGCATGCTACTTAGTTTGCTCTGGTGACATCATTTTAACTCAAACACTCAGACTAGCAAACATTTGAACACATAAACATTCTGGTTTCCACATCTGGAATCAAACATTGTACGTTTCCCGTGACCTATAAAATTCTCTGTGCTTCTTCTCATGCTTTTCTCAGTTTATAACACTAGGGACAGTAGTGCTCTTAACACAGACCCTGGTGTAGACCTGGGTTTCTGGGACATGTGATACTGTTGTCTTTCCGACTGCTGTCAAATTTAGAGTGACTAAAATTGAACTTGAGAGGGAAATATTTTGTGTGAGTAAATAAGAAATGAGCCAGAGTGGTGTCGCCCTAGAACGGACAGATGAGACTGCTAAAAAGAGCCTAGGTGAACTAGAAAATGAGTTAGAAAGGGGTGATAATGATATGCTAATAACTGACACTCCCTCTCATTTGAGACTTATTGGAGATGACAGTTGGCTATCCTGTGGAGAAACAGTCCTGAACTAATTACCAGAGGCTGGGTGGATGGGGCAGAAGGGCAAGAGTCACAGCTGTGACAGTGATAAACATTCTAACTGACTAGGCTATACCAGTATCATTATCATTACCACCTTATTGACATCTATGATGTCTTAGAAGGAAGTTAACTTGTGACTATTACCATATACATTTAAACTTTAGTTTAAAATGTCTGTTGACTTGCTCTCTTCATTAGATATGCCACAGCTATTTGGGATTGTTACTGTTGAAGATCAGGCTAAATGTGAAAATCTCAGTAGAAGTGTTTGTTCTTCTCCTTAAAAGACAGGATGTCAGTTCTTTCAATACCACTTGAGCTGATGAAGTGCTGAGTTTATCCTCAAATATACCACCATTGCGTGGGCTCTCCAACAGGCCCACAGCAGCTGACAGCAGAGCTCCATCCTACCACACCAAAGTCAGAACAGGCTGTTCAGCATCACAGGCACAATGTGCTGTGGCCCTGCTATGGCCCCGGGGCCCGGCAGCGCCATATTTATCCCCTGATGAAGTGATAATTGGTCGGAGAGGCCTCACACCTCCCCTAACCAGAGGACTTTACACTTTACGATAGGCTGTTGTTAACCAACAGTGACACTGCTGGTCAAGCTATTTGTCCACATGCATCCCACAGATGTGCCCACATAGGTTAGAGCCAGTGAACCTCTGTGACACTGCTTTATATGTAACAATATGGATACGGGGCCTGTAACAACCTATTCATTTTGGTCTAGATGTTGACAGTATTGCTTCCTTGTGTTTACTCCAATGGCGTCCTGCGTTGTACAAAGGCCCAGTATAGCTGTGTGAGAGGTTGCCTGGTGATGTAGTGAACCAGGGAGTTCTGTGCGTCATCAGCCAACCCTTACGCGGACACAGCGTCTACACAGCGTCTACACACACCATTTCCTCACAACAATCCCCCCTGCTGCTTCGACCATCAGCACCGGCACACTAACCACACTCTACACACTCACAACACACCATGTTAACTCTGAGTCGGCTATTTGTTTTTCTTGGCCCTGTGCCACATGTCAGGGGAGATATTAAACCCAGCTGTTTCCAAACAACATATAAACAGAGTGGAGAATTTGTTTCCGCTTGAAGTCAATGTGTTCTGACATTACAAAAGGGGAATAAGGGATGAAGAACTCAGTATGGAGCATAGGACACAACCCTAATGCTAAACAGTTCTGCATTCTCACCATAACTATCACACCTCTCCTGAGGGGTGTAGTCTAAGGCCTGTTATCATGTGTACATGTGCTTGATTCCTCTCTTTTGCGGTTCCTGATGTTTTCAGAAAGATATTTCTGGAATAGCCATCGAGAACACCATGGAGGTACTCTATATATGATCAAATATGTGGTTTATAAGTACTTGGAATTTCATGCACTGTGCAGTCTCAATCTAGACACACAAAACCATCTCTGACACTGGGATCTATACAAAAGATGGAGCTGGCTGCAGGGTGCTGGATGGTGCTGGAGAGTACTGAAGGTTGCTAGAGAAAGATGGAGCTGGCTGCAGGGTGCTGGAGGGTGCTGAAGAGTGCTGCAAGGTGCTGGAGGGTGCTGGAGAGTACTGAAGGTTGCTAGAGAAAGCTGGAGGGTGCTGCAGGGTGCTGAAGGGGGTTGGAGAGTGCTGCAGGGTGCTGGAGGGTGCTGGAGAGTACTGAAGGTTGCTAGAGAAAGCTGGAGGGTGCTGCAGGGTGCTGAAGGGGGTTGGAGAGTGCTGCAGGGTGCTGGAGGGTGCTGGAGAGTACTGAAGGTTGCTAGAGAAAGCTGGAGGGTGCTGCAGGATGCTGAAGGGGGTTGGAGAGTACTGTCGGTTGCTAGAGAAAGCTGGAGGGTGCTGCAGGGTGCTGAAGGGGGATGGATGGTGCTGAAGAGTGCTGCAAGGTGCTGGAGGGTGCTGAGGGTGGGTGCTGAAGGGTACTTCAGGGGATCATGGAAAGTAGAAGTCAGAGGTGCCAGAGAGTATAGTGGAACCAGAGCCAAATCTGGTGAGGACAACAGTGGTGCTGCGCTGAGACTAATCATAGTTGATGAAGACTGGCAGTGGAGCTGCAGACTCAAACACAAATCACCCTCTTTAATTAATCTACTAATTGGAAATCTGGAAAGAGACAAGGCTTCTGTTATTGTGCCCCACTCTCCCTTTGTGTCTTCATTTTGAAAAGAGGCTAAATTAAATGAGGCTTTTGTTTTGGCCAATCTTCCCTGCAGTTGTGTGGCTAATGAAATCACGAGTGTGAATGAAAACAGATTTATGATTATTCAGAGTGCGATCAAAAGCGTGGCACAGGAAGTTCAAATACAAAGGACCAAACAACAAAATGTATTATTTAATGTATTTATTTGACAAAATCAGCAACACTATACTAGCCCAGCTAATGTTGGACTATGTGAAGATGCATCATCCAATCACATTTGTTCTTCTCTCCATCAGTTGTATGTTACTCATATATCCGTTAGTTGCAGCTACAGCTGAGAAGCCCCATGTGATAACGTCACCTCTGGAACCAGACGTAATGCTTCATACATATACTGGTATGCTTCAGCAGTTTCCCATCATTTTAACAGTGTATTTTTATAAGGCCAAGCTAAGCATGTTTGTCTAGTTCCATGTTATTTTCCTGCTGGCTGTGTGTTCTCTAGTCCCACGGCCACATCCCTAATGCTGCTACCAGACCTGCATGGCGTGGATAATATACTACTGCTGTAGGATAAAAGTGGAAACAGGACTGAAATAGTCCCACACCACATAAAGGCAGTACTGGACATATTAGCACCAGATGTGTAACACCGTGACATGCATTTTCCTCTCCTAAAGCCCTTCTCTTTAAATACATGAATGTAACAAAATGTTGTTTATGTCTCGTATGCTATACTGATTTACTGCAACAAAGTCTGAAGGATTGCATTAGAGACAGTATGGTGCGTGACCCGTTCTGACGCTCTCTACTTTCAAGGACGGCATGGTGATTTTCCTCCAAAAAATGCACTTGATTTTGTTCGTGTTGTCTGGATGTGTTGAGACCTAGCAGATGGTAATGCAATATCCCTCGGCACCTTAGTACTCTGCCTCCATCCAGCCAGTCACCTGCCACTAATACATTTGGGTGATTCAGTAGAGTGATTCTGTAGGGTGATTTTGTGGGGTGATTCTGTAGGCTGATTTTGTGGGGTGATTCAGTAGAGTGATTCTGTAGGGTGATTTTGTGGGGTGATTCTGTAGGCTGATTTTGTGGGGTAATTCTGTAGGGTGATTCTGTAGGCTGATTTTGTAGGGTGATTATGTACGGTGATTCTGTAGGGTGATTCTATGGGGTGATTATGTGGGGTGATTGTGTGGGGTGATTCTGTGGGGTGGTTCTGTAGGGTTTTTATGTGGGGTGATTCTGTAGGGTGATTCTGTAGGGTGAGTCAGTAGGGTGATTCTATGGGGTGATTGTGTAGGGTGATTATGTAGGGTGATTATGTGGGGTGATTGTGTGAGGTTATTCTGTAGGGTTAGAATGTGGGGTGATTGTGTGAGGTGATTCTGTAGGGTGATTCTGTGGGGTGATTCTGTAGGGTGATTATGTGGGGTGATTCTGTAGGGTGATTCTATGGGGTGATTCTGTAGGGCTGATTGTGTGGAGTGATTCTATGGGGTGATTATGTAAGGTGGTTCTGTAGGGTGATTCTGTAGGGTGATTCCGTGGGGTGATTCTGTAGGCTGATTGTGTAGGGTGATTATGTGGGGTGATTCTGTAGGGTGATTCTATGGGGTGATTGTGTGGAGTGATTCTGTAGTGTGATTCTATGGGGTGATTCTGAAGGGTGATTATGTGGGGTGATTCTGTAGGGTGAGTCAGTAGGGTGATTCTATGGGGTGATTGTGTAGGGTGATTATGTGGGGTGATTATGTGGGGTGATTGTGTGAGGTTATTCTGTAGGGTGATTCTGTGGGGTGATTGTGTGAGGTGATTCTGTAGGGTGATTCTGTGGGGTGATTCTGTACGGTGATTATGTGGGGTGATTCTGTGGGGTGAATCTGTAGGGGTGATTGTGTGGAGTGATTCTATGGGGTGATTCTGAAGGGTGATTATGTGGGGTGATTCTGTAAGGTGGTTCTGTAGGGTGATTATGTGGGGTGATTCTGTAGGGTGATTTTGTGGGGTGATTCTGAAGGGTGATTATGTGGGGTGATTCTGTAAGGTGGTTCTGTAGGGTGATTATGTGGGGTGATTCTGTAGGGTGATTATGTGGGGTGATTCTGTAAGGGTGATTGTGTGGAGTGATTCTATGGGGTGATTCTGAAGGGTGATTATGTAGGGTGATTCTGTAAGGTGGTTCTGTAGGGTGATTATGTGGGGTGATTCTGTAGGGTGATTTTGTGGGGTGATTCTGTAGGGTGATTTTGTGGGGTGATTCTGTAGGGTGATTTTGTGGGGTGATTCTGTAGGGTGGTTCTGCAGGTTGATTCTATAGGGTGATTCTGTAGGGTGATTATGTGGGGTGATTATGTGGGGTGATTCTGTAGGGTGATTCTGTTGGGGGATTATGTAGGGTGATTGTGTGATGTTATTCTGTAGGGTGACAATGTGGGGTGATTGTGTGAGTTGATTCTGTAGGGTGATTCTGTGGGGTGATTCCGTAGGGTGATTCTGTGGGGTGATTATGTGAGGTGATTCTATGGGGTGACTTTGTGGGGTGATTGTGTGGAGTGAATCTATGGGGTGATTCTGAAGGGTGATTATGTGGGGTGATTCTGTAGGGTGATGATGTTGGGTGATTCTGTAGGGTGATTCTATGGGGTGATTCTGTGGGGTGATTGTGTGGGGTGATTGTGTGGGGTTATTCTGTAGGGTGATTCTGTAGGGTGACAATTTGGGGTGATTCTGTGAGGTGATTTTGTAGGGTGAATCTGTAGGGTGATTCTGTGAGGTGATTCTGTAGGGTGATTCTGTGGGGTGATTCTGTGGGGTGATTCTGTAGGGTTATTTTGTGGGGTGACTCTGTAGGGTGATCTATGGGGGGATTCTGTGGGGTGATTCTGTCGGGTGATTCCATAGAGTGATTCTGTGGGGTGATTCCATAGGGTGATTCTGTGGGGTGATTTTGTGGGGTGACTCTGTAGGGTGATTCTGTGGGGTGATTCTGTGGGGTGATTCTGTAGGGTGATTTTGTAGTGTGATTATGTGGGGTGATTCTGTAGGGTGATTCTATGGGGTGATTATGTGGGGTGATTATGTGGAGTGATTCTGTAGGGTGATTCTATGGAGTGATTCTGATGGGTGATTATGTGGGGTGATTGTGTGGAGTGATTCTGTAGGGTGATTCTATGGAGTGATTCTGAAGGGTGATTATGTGGGGTGATTCTGTAGGGTGGTTCTGTAGTGTCTTTATGTGGGGTGATTCTGTGGGGTGATTATGTAGTGTCTTTATGTGGGGTGATTCTGTGGGGTGATTATCTAGGGTGAGTCAGTAGGGTGATTATCTAGGGTGAGTCAGTAGGGTGATTCTCTAGGGTGATTCTATGGGGTGATTATTTACGGTGATTACGTGGGGTGATTGTGTGAGGTTATTCTGTCGGGTGACAATGTGGGGTCATTGTGTGAGGTGATTCTGTAGGGTGATTCTGTAGGGTGATTCTGTAGGGTGATTCTGTAGGGTGATCTTGTGGGGTGATTCTGTAGGTGTGATTATATGGGGTGATTGTGTTGAGTGATTCTGTAGGTTGATTCTGTGGGGTGATTGTGTGAGGTGATTCTGTAGGGGGATTCTGTGGGGTGATTCTGTAGGGTGATTATGTGGGGTGATTCTGTGGGGTGAATCTGTAGGGGTGATTGTGTGGAGTGATTCTATGGGGTGATTCTGAAGGGTGATTATGTGGGGTGATTCTGTGGGGTGAATCTGTAGGGGTGATTGTGTGGAGTGATTCTATGGGATGATTCTGAAGGGTGATTACGTGGGGTGATTCTGTAAGGTGGTTCTGTAGGGTGATTGTGTGGGGTGATTCTGTAGGGTGATTTTGTGGGGTGATTCTGTAGGGTGGTTCTGCAGGTTGTTTCTATAGGGTGATTCTGTAGGGTGATTATGTGGGGTGATTATGTGGGGTGATTCTGTAGGGTGATTTTGTGGGGTGATTCTGTAGGGTGGTTCTGCAGGTTGATTCTATAGGGTGATTCTGTAGGGTGATTATGTGGGGTGATTATGTGGGGTGATTCTGTAGGGTGATTCTGTGGGGGGATTATGTAGGGTGATTGTGTGATGTTATTCTGTAGGGTGACAATGTAGGGTGATTGTGTGAGTTGATTCTGTAGGGTGATTCTGTGGGGTGATTCCGTAGGGTGATTCTGTGGGGTGATTATGTGAGGAGATTCTATGGGGTGACTTTGTGGGGTGATTGTGTGGAGTGAATCTCTAGGGTGATTCTATGGGGTGGTTCTGAAGGATGATTTTGTGGGGTGACTCTGTAGGGTGATTCTGTGGGGTGATTCTGTGGGGTGATTCTGTAGGGTGATTTTGTAGTGTGATTATGTGGGGTGATTCTGTAGGGTGATTCTATGGGGTGATTATGTGGGGTGATTACGTGGAGTGATTCTGTAGGGTGATTCTATGGAGTGATTCTGATGGGTGATTATGTGGGGTGATTGTGTGGAGTGATTCTGTAGGGTGATTCTATGGAGTGATTCTGAAGGGTGATTATGTGGGGTGATTCTGTAGGGTGGTTCTGTAGTGTCTTTATGTGGGGTGATTCTGTGGGGTGATTATGTAGTGTCTTTATGTGGGGTGATTCTGTGGGGTGATTATCTAGGGTGAGTCAGTAGGGTGATTATCTAGGGTGAGTCAGTAGGGTGATTCTCTAGGGTGATTCTATGGGGTGATTATTTACGGTGATTACGTGGGGTGATTGTGTGAGGTTATTCTGTCGGGTGACAATGTGGGGTCATTGTGTGAGGTGATTCTGTAGGGTGATTCTGTAGGGTGATTCTGTAGGGTGATTCTGTAGGGTGATCTTGTGGGGTGATTCTGTAGGTGTGATTATATGGGGTGATTGTGTTGAGTGATTCTGTAGGGTGATTCTGTGGGGTGATTGTGTGAGGTGATTCTGTAGGGGGATTCTGTGGGGTGATTCTGTACGGTGATTATGTGGGGTGATTCTGTGGGGTGAATCTGTAGGGGTGATTGTGTGGAGTGATTCTATGGGGTGATTCTGAAGGGTGATTATGTGGGGTGATTCTGTGGGGTGAATCTGTAGGGGTGATTGTGTGGAGTGATTCTATGGGATGATTCTGAAGGGTGATTATGTGGGGTGATTCTGTAAGGTGGTTCTGTAGGGTGATTATGTGGGGTGATTCTGTAGGGTGATTTTGTGGGGTGATTCTGTAGGGTGGTTCTGCAGGTTGATTCTATAGGGTGATTCTGTAGGGTGATTATGTGGGGTGATTATGTGGGGTGATTCTGTAGGGTGATTTTGTGGGGTGATTCTGTAGGGTGGTTCTGCAGGTTGATTCTATAGGGTGATTCTGTAGGGTGATTATGTGGGGTGATTATGTGGGGTGATTCTGTAGGGTGATTCTGTGGGGGGATTATGTAGGGTGATTGTGTGATGTTATTCTGTAGGGTGACAATGTAGGGTGATTGTGTGAGTTGATTCTGTAGGGTGATTCTGTGGGGTGATTCCGTAGGGTGATTCTGTGGGGTGATTATGTGAGGAGATTCTATGGGGTGACTTTGTGGGGTGATTGTGTGGAGTGAATCTCTAGGGTGATTCTATGGGGTGGTTCTGAAGGGTGATTATGTGGGGTGATTCTGTAGGGTGATGATGTTGGGTGATTCTGTAGGGTGATTCTATGGGGTGATTCTGTGGGGTGATTGTGTGGGGTTATTCTGTAGGGTGATTCTGTAGGGTGACAATTTGGGGTGATTCTGTGAGGTGATTTTGTACGGTGAATCTGTAGGGTGATTCTGTGAGGTGATTCTGTAGGGTGATTCTGTGGGGTGATTCTGTGGGGTGATTCTGTAGGGTTATTTTGTGGGGTGACTCTGTAGGGTGATCTATGGGGGGATTCTGTGAGGTGATTCTGTTGGGTGATTCCATAGAGTGATTCTGTGGGGTGATTCCATAGGGTGATTCTGTGGGGTGATTTTGTGGGGTGACTCTGTAGGGTGATTCTGTGGGGTGATTCTGTACGGTGATTTTGTAGTGTGATTATGTGGGGTGATTCTGTAGGGTGATTCTATGGGGTGATTATGTGGGGTGATTATGTGGAGTGATTCTGTAGGGTGATTCTATGGAGTGATTCTGATGGGTGATTATGTGGGGTGATTGTGTGGAGTGATTCTGTAGGGTGATTCTATGGAGTGATTCTGAAGGGTGATTATGTGGGGTGATTCTGTAGGGTGGTTCTGTAGTGTCTTTATGTGGGGTGATTCTGTGGGGTGATTATGTAGTGTCTTTATGTGGGGTGATTCTGTGGGGTGATTATGTAGGGTGACTCAGTAGGGTGATTATCTAGGGTGAGTCAGTAGGGTGATTCTCTAGGGTGATTCTATGGGGTGATTATTTACGGTGATTACGTGGGGTGATTGTGTGAGGTTATTCCGTCGGGTGACAATGTGGGGTCATTTTGTGAGGTGATTCTGTAGGGTGATTCTGTAGGGTGATTCTGTAGGGTGATTCTGAAGGGTGATTCTGTAGGGTGAATCTGTAGGGGTGATTGTGTGGAGTGATTCTATGGGGTGATTCTGAAGGGTGATTATGTGGGGTGATTCTGTGGGGTGAATCTGTAGGGGTGATTGTGTGGAGTGATTCTATGGGATGATTCTGAAGGGTGATTATGTGGGGTGATTCTGTAAGGTGGTTCTGTAGGGTGATTATGTGGGGTGATTCTGTAGGGTGATTTTGTGGGGTGATTCTGTAGGGTGGTTCTGCAGGTTGATTCTATAGGGTGATTCTGTAGGGTGATTATGTGGGGTGATTATGTGGGGTGATTCTGTAGGGTGATTTTGTGGGGTGATTCTGTAGGGTGGTTCTGCAGGTTGATTCTATAGGGTGATTCTGTAGGGTGATTATGTGGGGTGATTATGTGGGGTGATTCTGTAGGGTGATTCTGTGGGGGGATTATGTAGGGTGATTGTGTGATGTTATTCTGTAGGGTGACAATGTAGGGTGATTGTGTGAGTTGATTCTGTAGGGTGATTCTGTGGGGTGATTATTTACGGTGATTACGTGGGGTGATTGTGTGAGGTTATTCCGTCGGGTGACAATGTGGGGTCATTTTGTGAGGTGATTCTGTAGGGTGATTCTGTAGGGTGATTCTGTAGGGTGATTCTGAAGGGTGATTCTGTAGGGTGAATCTGTAGGGGTGATTGTGTGGAGTGATTCTATGGGGTGATTCTGAAGGGTGATTATGTGGGGTGATTCTGTGGGGTGAATCTGTAGGGGTGATTGTGTGGAGTGATTCTATGGGATGATTCTGAAGGGTGATTATGTGGGGTGATTCTGTAAGGTGGTTCTGTAGGGTGATTATGTGGGGTGATTCTGTAGGGTGATTTTGTGGGGTGATTCTGTAGGGTGGTTCTGCAGGTTGATTCTATAGGGTGATTCTGTAGGGTGATTATGTGGGGTGATTATGTGGGGTGATTCTGTAGGGTGATTTTGTGGGGTGATTCTGTAGGGTGGTTCTGCAGGTTGATTCTATAGGGTGATTCTGTAGGGTGATTATGTGGGGTGATTATGTGGGGTGATTCTGTAGGGTGATTCTGTGGGGGGATTATGTAGGGTGATTGTGTGATGTTATTCTGTAGGGTGACAATGTAGGGTGATTGTGTGAGTTGATTCTGTAGGGTGATTCTGTGGGGTGATTCCGTAGGGTGATTCTGTGGGGTGATTATGTGAGGAGATTCTATGGGGTGACTTTGTGGGGTGATTGTGTGGAGTGAATCTCTAGGGTGATTCTATGGGGTGGTTCTGAAGGGTGATTATGTGGGGTGATTCTGTAGGGTGATGATGTTGGGTGATTCTGTAGGGTGATTCTATGGGTTGATTCTGTGGGGTGATTGTGTGGGGTTATTCTGTAGGGTGATTCTGTAGGGTGACAATTTGGGGTGATTCTGTGAGGTGATTTTGTACGGTGAATCTGTAGGGTGATTCTGTGAGGTGATTCTGTAGGGTGATTCTGTGGGGTGATTCTTTTGGGTGATTCTGTAGGGTTTTTTTGTGGGGTGACTCTGTAGGGTGATCTATGGGGGGATTCTGTGGGGTGATTCTGTTGGGTGATTCCATAGAGTGATTCTGTGGGGTGATTCCATAGGGTGATTCTGTGGGGTGATTTTGTGGGGTGACTCTGTAGGGTGATTCTGTGGGGTGATTCTGTGGGGTGATTCTGTAGGGTGATTTTGTAGTGTGATTATGTGGGGTGATTCTGTAGGGTGATTCTATGGGGTGATTATGTGGGGTGATTATGTGGAGTGATTCTGTAGGGTGATTCTATGGAGTGATTCTGATGGGTGATTATGTGGGGTGATTGTGTGGAGTGATTCTGTAGGGTGATTCTATGGAGTGATTCTGAAGGGTGATTATGTGGGGTGATTCTGTAGGGTGGTTCTGTAGTGTCTTTATGTGGGGTGATTCTGTGGGGTGATTATGTAGTGTCTTTATGTGGGGTGATTCTGTGGGGTGATTATGTAGGGTGACTCAGTAGGGTGATTATCTAGGGTGAGTCAGTAGGGTGATTCTCTAGGGTGATTCTATGGGGTGATTATTTACGGTGATTACGTGGGGTGATTGTGTGAGGTTATTCCGTCGGGTGACAATGTGGGGTCATTTTGTGAGGTGATTCTGTAGGGTGATTCTGTAGGGTGATTCTGTAGGGTGATTCTGAAGGGTGATTCTGTAGGGTGATCTTGTGGGGTGATCTTGTGGGGTGATTCTGTGGGGTGATTCTGTAGGTGTGATTATATGGGGTGATTGTGTTGAGTGATTCTGTAGGGTGATTCTATTGGGTGATTCTGAAGGGTGATTATGTGAGGTGATTCTGTAGGGTGATTCTATTGGGTGATTCTGAAGGGTGATTATGTGAGGTGATTCTGTAGGGTGATTCTGTAGGGTGATTCTGTGAGGTGACTGTGTGGCAGAGGGGGAGGGCTCTGTGAGGCCTTGATAGGGGGGTGTGGAGAGACCCACTTAGTCTTTTGTTGCATTTCATGCCTTGGTTGAATTTGTGATTGGCCCCCGGCACTCTGATGACTCACTACTCACATCATGTTTCAAGTTATATCACTGTTCTTTGGTAAACACAAACTATAGGCTGAAGATTTAGCATCTCCTTCAGGTGTTTTGGCTGAAATATAACCATTTGTGCTGATGATATATGGACTATGGTTCAGCTATCGTTGTTTATTGGTATCAGGATAAGAGAAGAAAGCAAGCCTTAGGCGTTGGTCTATGGAACAACCTGCTTCTGTATTTATATCTGGGCCAACTGTGTCAGGTTTAATATCAGACACTGATTTCACATAGAGCTGGATCAACCTGAAGATGAATGTCAAGAGGGTCAAATAATTACATTTAATCAAAATGTTCCTCTCTATTTTCTCTACTGCTTCTGTGTCCATCTCACACTTGATCCATTGAGAGTGTCCATCTGACACTTGAACCATTGAGAGTGTCTATCTGACACTTGATCCATTGAGAGTGTCTATCTGACACTTGATCCATTGAGAGTGTCTATCTGACATTTGATCCATTGAGAGTGAAAACTGAGATGAGCCAAGTAATAAAGTGAAACTCAGCGGGTTGCACAAGTGCTGGTCAGACGCCTGTGGAATAATGGTGATATTGGCAGGGAAAAGAAGGCTGCTATTTAAGGTTCACTAAGACACTAGATGAACACCAGATATGATTTCCATATGAGTTATATGAGATGCATGAATTTGAATGTGTATCGTTTTGGATTCAGTAGTTGAATAGTACATCATTGGGTAATGATGCCGTCAGGAGAAAACAGCTGCTTGATAGTTGTATGAATGATAGATATCTCTCTGAAAGCCAGTAGGACTGGATAGTAAATCCCTCTCTGACAATATTATATGTTTAAATGAGTTACAAGGGAAAACCTTATGAAACTTTCTGAATAGTTTTATGGCCTATAATTACCCTGACATTAGTCTGAGGGCCCTCTGGCAGCATATCAAGTGAAAACAAGTCTTGATTTGGTAAAGTGACAGAGTTGGACAGAGTGTGGTGATCTTGTTATTCAGGTTTACACAGGGCCATATAGTCATCAGACATATTTAGAGTTGAGCGAGGATTGCGGTGTAGTCCTAACATGGGACAACCTCTATTCCATGTAGATGGGTGGAAAGGAGATGTATCGCTACAGAGTCACAGAGTTAGAAACTATTATTCTTAAATGCTTTACCATTGATTCTACCAGTGGATGCAGCTCATAATAATGGCTGGAACGGAGTAAATGGAATGGCATCAAACACATGGAAACCATTGGTTTGATGTATTTGATAACATTCCACTGATTCCACTCCAGTCATTACCACGAGCCCGTCCTCCCCAGTTAAGGTGCCACCAACCTCCTGTGCAATCTACGCATTCCATGGGGACAAGTAAACATATGATTTTTCGGTCAAAGTGGGGACATACTGAACTCTCACATTGTAAATCTTTCAGGATCACTTTGTAATTTCGACTCCCACTCACTCCTTCCCTCAGGTGAAATAGGTTTATTTTCTCACAACCCTTCAGTTTCGTCAAAATCACTCAATCCATCAAATGTGATTTGTACAGCGTTAATATTTTCTTACCAATACATTCGTCACCCAGTGCTTTACAAAATCTAAACTTAAAATCCCTAAATAGTAAACCGAGGAGACAGTGCCAAGGACAAGCTTATAGGAAGAAACTGAAGGGGAATCCCATCCTGCTCTTTCTGGCAAAGAAGATTCATATTCCTTTTTAGTGAGATAGTGTTGTCTTGAAACACTGATCCATAACTAACTTGTTTTAGCCAAACATGATGATACCACAAATAATCCACACAGTCATTTGAACAACTTGTACAGAGCCCAGTGATCTCCTTTCAACGTCACTCTGGGGAAATCAAAGCAATTCCGCGGACAAAACGATAACTCTTACTTAACTGTGAACCAATGTTCCCTGCCTAAAGTTAGTCCAGTGAGAGAACATGGCTAGTTGTGTAAGACTGATGAATTAGCCTGTCTCTTTATGGCCCCTTTGTGGTTGCACCATCTATCTGTGGACACGTTGTAGCAGACATCATCAAGGTGTTGGCACAGCCTCTGGTAACTAAGCTACGGTATTGATCCACTCCTACACAGAGAAGATCATTAGAGAAGTTGGCCAGACGCCTGCCATGTTTTTTTTCACTCTTCACACAGGCTCATTTCTATCTCCTCTAACCAATGTTGTACAGATTGAGGACGTGAGTTGGTTTATCTGAGGACTCTCATCTGACTGAATATTCAGTCTGTGTTCCTCAGATTTGCATACACATGTCCCCCAAACGACAAGCACAGATCTGTGGGAGCGAGAGAAGGTGCAGAGGGAGAGAGAAGTCTGGAGAGGGGTGATAGTGTCTGCTGTGCTGTTTTTTTCAGCTTGCCTGATTTCAGATCAGATGGTGACTGAGCTGGTGGTGACTGACATACAAGCAAAACAACTTGTCTGTGTGTTTTCCAACTGGAAATTATGAAGGAGAGGTTCCTAGCAAGTACATGTTTATTGGCCATATTTGAATATTAGTCATCAGGTTTTGGTTCACAGGAATATATGTAGAAATAACCACGGCCTGTGTAAACACTATAAGAGTCATATAGGAGAACCCTGGGTATACCATTAACACTGTTACACAAACACCATCAGACCAATAACATTGCTTAACGATAGCGTGAGTATTGAAACAATTTTTTCTAGACATTGAAAATCTGAACATAGAAATAACATTGTATTTGACATTGTGGTATTGTGGCGTATTAGTCGAGTCATGACCAATGGACAAACAAATGACTTTTCCAGAAAATAAATGTTTATAGACCAACACATTTTGGGAGAGAACTGGGAATGAGAAAGCACACTTGTGGTATAGAGTTGGATTACACTTCTTTGAACAGCCCAGTAATTTGAGATTGAGGCCATGTCTGACACTCACTATGATATAAGCACACACACGGAAGTCTGGTGATCTGTGATGGCCGACTACAGTCTATGGAAAGGCTATGCTCCAGTTAAGACCACAATTCTCCCGTTAAACTCAAGTCAGGAATTAACATTAATTTGTCTGCCTCAACTAGAATAATGACCAATTTGTTTTCATTCAAAGGTTGAGAGGAGTCAAGGTGCAGTTCATGGACAATTACACGTCGACACCATTATTTACTCAACACTGCCCAATCAACGTACAGTACATGTGGTGATTCCTCATTTGTTTGCACCATAACACAGCCTCTCAGAAGTGGGAGATGTTTGTGCCAGCTTCATGTCGTCACATCAGACAGATGAGGTTGTTTTCTCTTACTGCCTAATTAAAAGCTGTAGAATTCCCCCAGATCCATCGTGGTCTTGACAGCAGCAGCTCCAGGGCATGGAGGTGGTGAGAGGCGGCTGTAGTACACCTATTTTATTTCTATTTATTTTTTGATCTAACCTTTATTTAAGAACAAATTCTTATTTACAATGACAGGCCTACTCCGGCCAAACCCTAAGCCGCACGACGCTGGGCCAATCGTGCGCCGCCCTATTCTTTGTGCAGTCTTTGGTACACGCACACCCTAAAAATGTGTCATCTCTTATCCAGAGCGACTTACAGGAGCAATTAGGGTTAAGTGCCTTGCTCATGGGCACATCGGCAGATTTTTCACCTAGTCGGCTCGGGCGTTAGAAACCGCAACCGTTAGGTTACTGGCCCAACGTTCTTAACTGCACCTGGTGCGCATTTACAAAAATCAACACCTTCATCCGCATAGATTTTTTAACTCCTTTAACTCTCAGAGAGTTGAATGTGAGTCTGTGTGTGCTTGCACGTCTGTGTTTGTCTGCAATGTCTGGCCGTCTGTCCCTTAGTTTGACAGTCAACAAGTAAAGAAACCATATGATGCAGAACTGCTAAATGCGGTTATCGTAGTTTGTCACAACGGGTGCCACAGTCCTGAAATGAGGTCTGAATGACACGCTCCACTGCCCCCTAAACTCATTTAACGTAGCAGGAAAAACCATGACTACTCTTTCCCCTTCACGTGGGAGCTACTGATTGGTTTACCGTAAGGAGGTTGGCAGTTCGCAGATTGAAGAGAAATGAGGCACCCAAAGAGAATACTTATGAACTCCTGAAATAACCTGGAACTTTTCAAAGCTGAGATGAGGTGGTGTTAATCCCATATATTGTGTGTGTGTTGGAAAGTAAGAGAAGGTCAGTGATTTGTCAGCTGTGGTGGAGTCTACGCTCTGCGACAAGCTGCACATTTGTCATGTTGCCTAGCTGTAACGCTGGCCGGCCGGCCGCCAAGAGAGGACAGGCTAACGGACTACAAGCTCTCTTTTTACCACGCCCCTCCAATCTCCTCGCCCCTGACGGCCCCCATCTGGTCCTTTTGGAGAAGTATTCTCTATGGAATTCTCTCTCTTTCCCCACTTCTCTCTCTCTTTCTCTCACACCAGTGCATGTTTAAACTGTGATGGGACATGTCATGTGGTATCACAGAGATGGACATATGGGGCTTTTGGCAGGTCTGAACGTGCTTGTCTCAGCTTCCCAGCCTTGTTAGAGTAAGACCCCTGACACTCGTCACAGTGGTGTTTCAGTTTTCCGTAGACAGAGATACTCTTGAACTCAAGTGGTTCAAGAACATAACTGCAGTTTGGTTGTTCGGATATTAGCAAAAAATGGAAATGATAAATATCTTCATCTCACAGATGGTTATTACTGTAGGACTGTCAAAACTGTAGCACGGAAGACAAAACTGTTATTATGTGCTACTTTGGTGTCTGGCACTGGTATTTGAGTGAAAATAGGCATTGCACGGCAGTGACATCATGTACCACTCCACAAGCCAATCAGCTTTGTTTGTTCTGCAGGTTGACGTTTACTGTCATGAGTCTTGCCCTGGAGACAAAACTGAGCGATTTCCCCTTAGATTGGCCAGCTGCAAAGTCACAATTGTCTATATTGTAAAAAATCATGAAAACTAAGATTTGCCGTTTGGTCTTAATCTAAGGTCAGGTTTAGGCGTCAGGGTTAGCAGTGTGGTTAAGGTTTGTGTTAGGATTAAAATGTTATGATTTTATGACTTTGTTGCTGTGCTAGCTAGTGACCACTGCAGAACTGCCTCCAGAACAAGATTCATGATGAAACCGCTAACCTGTATTATTCTTTCTGTGGTTACTGGATGCGCTCTGGAACAATCTGTCAGCAATACAAAATTACACATTTTTCTTCCCTGACAGTTGTGCTTTTATTTAACCACAATTATCAACACATATTGTGAGAGGAAAGGAGTCAACTCCTCTGCCAAGAGGAAACAAGAGTCTGACTTGTTTATTCAGTTCTCTGTAATCAAAGTGATTTCTGAATGAGATGAGAGGGAGCACACAATTGCTCTATAACTGTCAGGACAGGAGTAACAACCGTCAGGACAGGAGAAACAACCGCCAGGACAGGAGGAACAACTGTCAGGACAGGAGGACAACTGTTAGGACAGGAGAAACAACTGTCAGGACAGGAGGACAACTGTCAGGACAGGAGAAACAACCGTCAGGACAGGAGGAACAACTGTCAGGACAGGAGGACAACTGTTAGGACAGGAGAAACAACTGTCAGGACAGGAGGAACAACTGTCAGGACAGGAGGAACAACTGTCAGGACAGGAGAAACAACCGTCAGGACAGGAGGAACAACTTTTAGGACAGGAGAAACAACTGTCAGGACAGGAGAAACAACTGTCAGGACAGGAGAAACAACTGTCAGGACAGGAGAAACAACTGTCAGGACAGGAGGACAACTGTTAGGACAGGAGTAACAACTGTCAGGACAGGAGAAACGACTGTCAGGACAGGAGCAACAATCTGGCCATTGATCAATAAAGCAGTGACAAAACATGAATACTATATTTTAATGTGAACTTTTCTGGTGCATTTTCCTTTACACTCCAGTAGGGTTTTCTCATTGGAAACCATTGGAACCAAATTACTTGTCAGCCTAATTACACTATATATACAAAAGTATGTGGACGCACCTTCAAATTAGTGGATTCGGTTATTTCAGCCACACCGTTGCTGACAGGTGTATCTCCATAGACAAACATTGGCAGTAAAATGCCCTGACTGAAGAGCTCAGTGACTTTCAACGTGGCACCGTCATAGGATGCCACCTTTTCAGTTCGTCAAATTTATGCCCTGCTAGAGCTGCTCCGGTCAACTGTAAGTGCTGTTATTGTGAAGTGGAAATGTCTCAGCTGCGAAGTGGTAGGCCACACAAGTTCATAGAACGGGACTGGCGAGTGCTGAAGCGCATAGCCCATAAAAATCATCTGTCCTCGGTTGCAACACTCACTACCGAGTTCCAAACTGCCTCTGAAAGCAACATCTGCACAATAACTGTTCGTCGGGAGCTTCATGAAATGGGTTTCCATGGCCGAGCAGATGCACACAAGCCTAAGATCACCATGCGCAATGCCAAGCGTTGGTTGGAGTGGTGTAAAGCTTGCCGCCATTGGATTCTGGAGCTGTGGAAACGCATTCTCTGGGGTGATGAATCACGCTTCACCATCTGGCAGTCTGACGGACAAATCTGGGTTTGGCGGATGCCAGGAGAACGCTACCTGCCCGAATGCATAGTGTCAACTGTAAAGTTTGGTGGAGGAGGTTCAGGCTAGGCCCCTTAGTTCCAGTGAATGGAAATCTAACTCTACAGCATGCAATGACATTATAGACAATTCTGTGCTTCCAACTTTGTGGAAACAGTTTGGGGAAGGCCCTTTACTGTTTCAGCATGACAATGCCCCTGTGCACAAATCGAGGCCCATACAGAAATGGTTTGTCGAGATTGGTGTGGAAGAACTTGACTGGTGTCGTGTCTTGACTATCATTAATGTGTTTGACTATTATTTTCTAAACTAATTACATATCACGTCAAATCATTACGCAATTAAATTACTCATGTAACAATTAATTAAGTAGTAATTTGGGGCACCACAGAAAAAGTTATTTAACGAGTTACTATCTCCCTACTAAACTGTAAAGATATGAATATTAATATTAGTCAATATTAGTAATATTAGTCAATGTCAATTCATTCATTCTTATTTACCTTCAGTCTCATTGTGAATGTCGCAAAATCCTTGGATATCTGCACGAACCCTAGCATAAATGAAGAATCAGCGATATACAAATTGGCTTAATTATTTATTTACTAACTAAATAATCACACAGAATTACATAAACACACAAACAGAATAGCTTACACACTGATTACTACATCATGCAATGAAAAGTCCCTAGTGGACTAAACACGATATGACGGCTTGGTAGACAATGGAAAGGGGTAGGGCCAGATAAAGAGTGGGAAAGACAGAATGGACCCACTATATACAGTTGATAACTATGCTCATGGAAATGCTAATACTTTGCAAATGAACGGCCGCTCATTCGAAATAATTGCAATGTACATATTTACGCTTGTATGTCTTGTCGTCTCTCTCTGTTGAAATCGCCCGGTCCATTTACTCTGGAGAGTAATTCATCAGAAGTCTCTGGTTGTGTTCCCCAGAGATCAAATTAAATAAAATCTATTTATATAGCCCTTCTTACATCAGCTGATATAGAAGTCTCTGGTTGTGTTCCCCAGAGATCAAATAAAATAAAATGTATTTATATAGCCCTTTTTACATCAGCTGGTATATGTAAGTGCTGTACAGAAACCCAGCCTAAAACCCCAAACAGCAAGCAATGCAGGTGTAGAAGCACGGTGGCTAGAAAAAACTTCCTAGAAATACCAAAACCTAGGAAGAAACCTAGAGAGGAACCAGGCTATGAGGGGTGGTCAGTCCTCTTCTGGCTTTGCCGGGTGGAGATTAAAACAGAACATGGCCAAGATGTTCAAACGTTCATAAATGACCAGCATGGTCAAATAATAGTAATCACAGGGAACACGTCAGGGTTCCATAGCCGCAGGCAGAACAGTTGAAACTGGAGTAGCAGCACGGCCAGGTGGACAACAAGGAGTCATCATGCCAGGTAGTCCTGAGGCATAGTCCTAGGGCTCAGGTCCTCCGAGAGAGAGAAAGAAAGAAAGAGAGAATTAGAGAGAGCATACTTAAATTAACACAGGACACCTGATAAGACAGGAGAAGTACTCCAGATATAACAGACTGACCCTAGCCCCCCGACACATAAACTACTGCAGCATAAATACTGGAGGCTGAGACAGGAGGTGTCAGGAGACACTGTGGCCCCGTCTGATGATACCCCCGGACAGGGCCAAACAGGCAGGATATAACTCCACTCACTTTGCCAAAGCACAGCCCCCACACCACTAGAGGGATATCTTCAACCACCAACTTACCATCCTGAGACAAGGCTGAGTATAGCCCACAAAGATCTCCGCCACGGCACAACCCAAGGGGGGGGTGCAAACCCAGACAGGAAGACCACGTCAGTGACTCAACCCACTCAAGTGACGCACCCCTCCTAGGGACGGAATGGAAGAGCACCAGTAAGCCAGTGACTCAGCCCCTGTAATAGGGTTAGAGGCAGAGAATCCCAGTGGAGAGAGGGGAACCGGCCAGGCAGAGACAGTAAGGGCGGTTCGTTGCTCCAGTGCCTTTCCGTTCACCTTCACACTCCTGGGCCAGACTACACTCAATCATAGGACCTACTGAAGAGATGAGTCTTCAATAAAGACTTAAAGGTTGAGACCGAGTCTGCGTCTCTCACATGGGTAGGCAGACCATTCCATAACAATGGAGCTCTATAGGAGAAGGCCCTGCCTCCAGCTGTTTGCTTAGAAATTCTAGGGACAATTAGGAGGCCTGCGTCTTGTGACCGTAGCGTATGTGTAGGTATGTACGGCAGGACCAAATCGGAAAGATAGGTAGGAGCAAGCCCATGTAATGCTTTGTAGGTTAGCAGTAAAACCTTGAAATCAGCCCTTGCCTTAACAGGAAGCCAGTGTAGGGAGGCTAGCACTGGAGTAATATGATCACATTTTTTGGTTCTAGTCAGGATTCTAGCAGCCGTATTTAGCACTAACTGAAGTTTATTTATTGCTTTATCCGGGTAGCCGGAAAGTAGAGCATTGCAGTAGTCTAACCTAGAAGTGACAAAAGCATGGATACATATTTCTGCATCATTTTTGGACAGAAAGTTTCTGATTTTTGCAATATTACGTAGATGGAAAAAAGCTTTCCTTGAAACAGTCTTGATATGTTCGTCAAAAGAGAGATCAGGGTCCAGAGTAACGCCGAGGTCCTTCAGTTTTATTTGAGACGACTGTACAACCATCAAGATTCATTGTCAGATTCAACAGAAGATCTCTTTGTTTCTTGCGGCCTAGAATAAGCATCTCTGTTTTGTACGAGTTTAAAAGTAGAAAGTTTTCAGCCATCCACTTCCTTATGTCTGAAACACAGGCTTCCAGCGAGGGCAATTTTGGGGCTTCACCATGTTTCATTGAAATGTACAGCTGTGTGTCATCCGCATAGCAGTGAAAGTTAACATTATGTTTTCGAATGACATCCCCAAGAGGTAAAATATATAGTGAAAACAATAGTGGTCCTAAACGGAACCTTGAGGAACACCGAAATTTACAGTTGATTTGTCAGAGAACAAACCATTCACAGAGACAAACTGATATCTTTCTGACAGATAAGATCTAAACCAGGCCAGAATTTGTCCATGTAGACCAATTTGGGTTTCCAATCTCTCCAAAAGAATGTGGTGATCGATGGTATCAAAAGCAGCACTAAGGTCTAGGAGCACAAGGACAGATGCAGAGCCTCGGTCTGACGCCATTCAAATGTCAAGTGCAGTCTCAGTGCTATGATGGGGACTAAAACCAGACTGAAGCATTTTGTATACATTGTTTATCTTCAGGAAGGCAGTGAGTTACTGCGCAACAGCTTTTTCAAAAAAAATTGAGAGGAATGGGAGATTCGATATAGGCTGATAGTATTATTTTTTTTTTTCTGGGTCGTTTGGCTTTTTCAAGAGAGGCTTTATTTCTGCCACTTTTAGTGAGTTTTGTACACATCCGCTGGATAGAGAGCCGTTTATTATGTTCAACATAGGAGGGCCAGGAAGCAGCTCTTTCAGTAGTTTAGTTGGAATAGGGTCCAGTATGCAGCTTGAAGGTTTAGAGGCCATGATTATTTTCATCAATGTGTCAAGAGATATAGTATTAAAAAACTTGATCCTAGGTCCTGGCAGTGTTGTGCAGACTCAGGACAACTGAGCTTTGGAGGAATACGCAGATTTAAAGAGGAGTCCGTAATTTGCTTTCTAATGATCATGATCTTTTCCTCAAAGAAGTTCATGAATGTATTACTGCTGAAGTGAAAGCCATCCTCTCTTGATGAATGCTGCTTTTTAGTTAGCTTTGCGACAGTATCAAAAATAAATGTTGGATTGTTCTTATTTTCCTGAATTAAGTTGGAAAAATAGGATGATCGAGCAGCAGTGAGGGCTCTTCAATACGGCACAGTACTGTCTTTCCAAGCTAGTCGGAAGACTTCCATTTTGGTGTGGCGCCATTTCCGTTCCTAATTTCTGGAAGCTTGCTTCAGAGCTTGGGTATTTTCTGTATACCAGGGAGCTAGTTTCTTATGACAAATGTTTTTAGTTTTTAGGGGTGCAACTGCATGTAGGGTATTGTGCAAGGTTAAATTGAGTTCCTCAGTTAGGTGGTTAACTGATTTTTGGGTAGGCAGAGGGAGTCTGGAAGGGCATCAAGGAATCTTTGGGTTGTCTGAGAATTTATAGCATGACTTTTGATGCTCCTTGGTTGGGGTCTGAGCAGATTATTTGTTGCGATTGCAAACGTAATAAAATGGTGGTCCGATAGTCCAGGATTATGAGGAAAAACATTAAGATCCACAACATTTATTCCATGGAACAAAACTAGGTCCAGAGTATGACTGTGGCAGTGAGTAGGTCCAGAGACATGTTGGACAAAACCCACTGAGTCGATGATGGCTCCGAAAGCCTTTTGGAGTGGGTCTGTGGACTTTTCCATGTGAATATTAAAGTCACCAAAAATTACTACAAGGTCCGATAGGAATTCACGGAACTCAGTGAGGAACGCTGTATATGGCCCAGGAGGCCTGTAAACAGTAGCTGTAAAAAGTGATTGAGTAGGCTGCATAGATTTCATGACTAGAAGCTCAAAAGACGAATAATTAGTTTTTTTTTTGTAAATTGAAATTTGCTATCGTAAATGTTAGCAACACCTCCACCTTTGCGGGATGTGCGGGGGTTATGGTCACTAGTGTAACCAGGAGGTGAGGCCTCATTTAACACAGTAAATTCATCAGGCTTAAGCCATGTTTCAGTCAGCCCAATCACATCAAGATTATGATCAGTGATTAGTTCATTGACTATAACTTCCTTTGAAGTGAGGGATCTAACATTAAGTAGCCCTATTTTAAGATGTGAGGTATCACGATCTCTTTCAATAATGGCAGAAATGGAGGAGGTCTTTATTCTTGTGAGATTGCTAAGGCGAACACCGCCATGTTTAGTTTTGCCCAACCTAGTTCGAGGCACAGACACGGTCTGAATGGGGATAGCTGAGCTGACTACACTGACTATGCTAGTGGCAGACTCCACTAAGCTGACAGGCTGGCTAACAGCCTGCTGCCTGGCCTGAACCCTATTTCATTGTGGAGCTCGGGGAGTTAGAGCCCTGTCTGTGTTCGTAGATAAGATGAGAGCACCCCTCCAGCTAGGATGGAGTCCGTCACTCCCCAACAGGCCAGGCTTGGTCCTGTTTGTGAGTGAGTCCCAGAAAGAGGGCCAATTATCTACAAATTCTATCTTTTGGGAGGGGCAGAAAACAGTTTTGAACCAGCGATTGAGTTGTGAGACTCTGCTATAGAGCTCATCACTCCCCCTAACTGGGAGGGGGCCAGAGACAATTACTCGATGCCGACACATCTTTCTAGCTGAAGCTATGTTGCGCTTGGTGACCTCTGACTGTTTCATCCTAACATCGTTGGTGCCGACGTGGATAACAATATCTCTATACTCTCTACACTCGCCAGTTTTAGCTTTAGCCAGCACCATCTTCAGATTAGTCTTAACGTCGGTAGCCCTGCCCCCTGGTAAACAGTGTATGATCACTGGATGATTCGTTTTAAGTCTAATACTGCGGGTAATGGAGTCGCCAATGACTAGGGTTTTCAATTTGTCAGAGCTAATGGTGGGAGGCTTCGGCGTCTCAGACCCCATAACGGGAGGAGTAGAAACCAGAGAAGGCTCGGCCTCTGACTCCGACTCCGACGCGCTGCTTAATGGGGAGAACCGGTTGAAAGTTTCTGTCGGCTGAATGAGCGACACCGGTTGAACATTCCTACATCATTTCCCTTCAGAAGCCATGAGAAAGTTGTCCGGCTGCGGGGACCGTGCGAGGGGATTTATACTACTATCTGTACTTACTGGTGGCACAGAGGCTGTTTCATCCTTTCCTACACTGAAATTACCCATGACTAACGATTGCATCTGAAGCTGGGCTTGCAGCACAGCTATCCTCGCCGTAAGGCGATCGTTCTCCTGTATATTATGAGTACAGCGACTGCAATTAGAAGGCATCATGTTAATGTTACTACTTAGTTTCGGCTGTTGGAGGTCCTGACGAACCATGTCCAGATAAAGCGTCCGGAGTGAAAAAGTTGAATGAAAAAAAGTTGAGTGAGGGAAAAACAAAAAATATAAACGGTAATTAAAAAGTAAAACCGTAAAGTAAGGTTAGCAACAAAATGCACAGCAGCACGTAAATAAGTCTGCAAGTTGCGGAAATTGAAAGATCAAAGTCAAAGATCAAAGTCTTTCGTAGTCGTAGCTCTGTTATAATGGGTATGTCAGACGTATCAATTGTCGTTTGATAGGGAAATGTTTTTAGAATGGATCTTTCAGAGTACCACCCGGTGGTTCTTGGTCGAGCTTATACTAAAGTACTTCAACAGCTGCAGACTGAATGTTCCTGTGTAGCCTTCATCTTCTTCACTCGAGAAAGTTTCTGTCCGTACACGCTGTCCGTGTACTGGTCTTGTAGAGTCTAACCATTTGTGACGTCCGGTTCACACCGTCCGTCCAGCTTGGTCTATAGTTTTAAACCATTTCTCAGCCATGTAGCCACCGCTTCATGCTGTCTGGTCTATAGAGATGTTCTTCTTCTCTGTTGAAAGTTTCAGAGTGCCTAACCATTTCGTACCTTCCAGCTCACGCTGTCGGTCCCGCTGGTCTCTAGAGACTGCGTCCTCACGTTCTCTGGTCTAATGTTAATTGTTCACGAGGGGTTTTATGCACTCTGGAAAAAGGGGCGTTACATGACGCCGACATAATGTCTGTGCTCACGTGGGTGTGGTCACTGACTCGTTAAGACTTCATATAAAAAACTATTCTCTCATTTAGAAGGCTAACATCACATCTTCTCACAAATAGTAGTCAGAGAGGGGGGGGGGGGGATCTGGGGCCTATGATCCTCACCCAAAAGGGCAAGTCATGACACTGGCCTGCACAGAGCCCTGACCTCAACCCCATTGAACACCTTTGGGATGAATTGGAACGTCGACTGCAAGCCAGGCCTAAACACCTAACATCAGTGCCCAACCTCACTACTGCTCTTGTGGCTGAATGGAAGCAATGTTCCATCATCTAGTGGAAATCCTTCCCAGAAGAGTGGAGACTGTTATAGCAGCAATTTGTGGTCATGTAGTGTATCTCATTATCATCACTCAAATCTTTATCTCATGAAAACATAATTATTGTAACGCTCTATGTAATGCCCCCGCTCACACACACACACACACACAAACACACACACACACACACACACACACTTTTTGTTTGTAAAATACAAAAAAAAAAATATCTTGACAAAATGTTACTCTTGTGTAGAGAATATATTGGTGTCTCAGTGTTTATCTCAAATTACTTGCTGACTTTGGTCAGAATAGAGAGAATCAAAGTTAAGTTCCCATCCACTTTCTCATCAAAACTAGCTTGATGCTGGCTTGATGATATTTGTCTCAGAATGATCCCATCTAAAGTGTGATTACATTTTGTCTGCCATGGAGAGGAAAGAGGTCGGGATAGCATCTGTAGGGATGGAGAGAAAGTGGAGAAGAGGAGGAGATGTTAGGGGTGGCCTGGGGGAGTCCTCATAGACAGCACATCATTCAGTCTTGGACCAGACTACACTGCTCTCTATTCACTCAGCACCTGGAAACTAGCTCTGCAAATACACTATAGACAATATACACCCATAGTATGTGTGCTGTAGATATACACACTTTGTGCATTTCTAAGATTAAAGACAGATACATTATTACAAATCCTTATGGTGCTTTCCTGTCCCAATCTAGTATGTCCCAATCTGAGTTTTGCATTAGCCATACTGTTTACCAGTTGCTAACCACTCCACGGTCACTCAGCAAACCATTTGATCCCTCTTGTGCATTCTTTCTCACCGACCATTTCCATAGATAACAGGGACACAAAAAGGCTTCCCTAGCGACCCCTGCAGAATCCTCATTGTGGTAATTAATGGCGTACACACTGTGTGGTTTTGAGGTGGGCCAGAGACGCTTTCATATGCATAATCCTGAGTTGACAGGGTTATGGCTGGTGTGAGCCCCTCCCTCCTCCACAGGCCATACACTAGGATCCACAGGGGACAGACAGGGGCTACAGTGGTCTCAGTCCTTTAAACCATCCCTGGGTGATCATTGTCTCTGTCTGTCTCATTGTCTCTGCTAGGCCTTGACCCTGGGCTGACCCCTTTCAGTTATTCTCATAGTGAAATGACACACCCCTTTTACTCAGGAATTCTTCATTTCTGGTCTGGGCTTTGAAAGGTCTAAGTAGGTATGATGTTGGGGTTGGTACATTGGAGTACAGTATTTGTGTTTATGATTCGTGTAAGACGGAACATATGTAGTCTAATGGCTGTCATTTGAGTTACTATCTTTCATTTGCACATTTGTCTATCAAGACAGGTAAACCTATCTTTTTTGCTCACGTGCTTTTCTTTCGCTCTCTCTCTCTCCCTCCGTCTCTCTCTCTCCCTCCGTCCGTCCCTCCCTCTCCTTTCTCCCTCCATCCCTCTCTCTATCCCTTCATCTCTCTCTCTCTCTCCGTTCCTCTCTCACTCTCCCTCTCATCCAGCGGTGTGTGCTCTTTGTGTGTGTGTTTCCTATCTCCAGGCTTGATTAAAAGTCCATTAGCGATGCATGGCCCTGGGTAAAACACAGAAAGTGTAATCAAAATGGAAATGAGAGAGACAGTATGGAGAGGAGGGGTGTGGAGAGGAGGGGTGTGGAGAGGAGGGGTGTGGAGAGGAGGCGTGTGGAGAGGAGGGGTGTGGAGAGAGATGAAGCGAGCAGCGACTGTCTTCACCACAAAGTACACTTTTCCACATTTTCTCTTTTGCGTCTATTTTTTTGTAATACAGTAAGGCAGACATGATTGAACTGAAGCCCAGCATAATGAGAATACATCCTGTCCAGAAACATTCAGTTGACAGCTGTGATTGGGCTCTGCACAAAGCAAATAGATAGAGAGGAAGAAAGAAGTGAAAGAGAACATGACGGTGTGTTTGGTTTTCAGTTAGCAGCTATAAATATCCCCATCCAACATCTTTCCTCTCTTTAGTTTGCTTTATGTAAATCAATTCTTGTCAACCTACCTACACTTTAAGCAGAAAAATATGTGTCACAAAGAAAATGTTGACAGTGTTGTTGCTAATGACAGCCTGGTTCATCACTTCCTGTCAGACAGCGTGAAGGAACTCATCAAACTGCAAACAAGCATCCCTGCAGTTAACAAGCTCAGGGCCTGAAGTCAGACTCCACATACACAATCATCATTTAAACACCATCCATCACCTCCACTGTCTAGGCCAAACCACTGCTGCCAATACACAACAAGATAACAATGACGCAGCAGCCAGCTCCTCCATTCACATCAACTACCTGCTCCACCTCGTTTGTCAGCCTAAGCAATGAGAAACAATGAGAAGCACAAGAGCAATAGCAAAGGCAATCAGGCTGACTGGGCTGCCATGTTTCACTGTGCATGATGTGCTCTACAGCTGATCATTGCTGTTTCGGGGAGAAAGGGATTATAAGTAGCAAAAATGTGTTTTGCAAAGTTTCTTAAGCTCTATTTAGAGCAGTATGATCGGTGAGTGCTGGGCACTGGGTTGAGGCTATCAGCTACAAAGAGATCCTATTGTCCAGCGCCCTGTGGCCAGGTCCATGTAGAGTGGAGACTGACCCAGAAAACAGGCTGCTCTTTTGGTGTTAGACTGTGGATGAGAGGCTGGGGGATGAGGGCTGGGGGGATGAGAGGCTGGGGGATGAGAGGCTGGGGTACGAGGGCTGGGGACGAGAGGCTGGGGGATGAGAGGCTGGGGGGATGAGTGCTGTGGGGATGAGAGGCTGGGGGATGAGAGGATGGGGGATGGGGGACGAGGGGTTGGCCGGGGGTGGCCGGGGAGGAGCAGGCATGTCTTTGTATCTGTTTGAGAGCAATCGGTTATCAGCACATGGGCCATAGTAATTAGCCAACAGGGGAGATGAGATATGGCACAGCTCTGTGACTGGAGGGGTTGGAGGTGGGGCAGTGAGGGGTCCAGAGGGCTCCTGTGTTTTTGTCCAAGAGCCCTGGGGCAGCTGGGTACACCACCTGTTAATTAACTCTGAAGTGGCCTTTAATTGGAGCCTGGCTTTGGACCACCCATAGAACGACTGAGAGGAGGCCAAAAAGAAAACAGGTGCACTACAGAGTTAGCAGGACGAGACCGAAAGCACAGGGAAATGGACAATATGAGAATCAAGAACCTCTTGAAATGAAAGACCTACTGTACCCTGTTTTAAACAGTCAAGGTGTTTGGGTGACAGTGCTCTCTATAGGTAGTGAAATCACCTCTGGGTCTCTGCTGCTGTATGGGGCTTTCTCTTGCATATTCCTGGGGAAAATATCGTTATATAACCCTTTACTGGTGTTATGTTGATTTGAAACTGTTTCATTTTTAAGGTCAAAGATGGTTAATGCTCTTTAAAACAGATTGAACAAATGATTTGTTATGTTTTTTTAATTAGGTTATAAATGCCACCCATGTCTTTTGCTGCATTCACTGTCATTTTCCAAATGAAGATTTGCCAGAGGCAGGATGTAATTAATCTGCTTTAGAAGTGTTGATGACAACGCAACAACAACGTCAGAGATCTTGTTTATCCTGGAACTGGTGTCATAATACAGTGTTTCCCAACCCTGGTCCTCGAGTACCTCTAACAGTGCACAGCTTCGTTGTAGCCCTTGAGAAACACACCTCATTCAACTCATTGAGGGCTTGATGATTCGTTGACAAGTTGAATCACGTGTGATTGTCCAAGGTTACAATAAAAATGTGTAATGTTGGGCATACTGGAGGACCAGGTTTGGGAAACACTGTCATTATGTGTCAAAACCTAAATCAGACAGACAGACAAGGAAACTCGTTCTGTTTTCCTGGATGTCTGTGTTCCATTCTGTGTTGAACATGCTTCAGAATCTTATCTGTGTTCCATTCTGTGTTGAGCCTGCTTCAGAATCTTATCTGTGTTCCATTCTGTGTTGAGCCTGCTTCAGAATCTTATCTGTGTTCCATTCTGTGTTGAGCCTGCTTCAGAATCTTATCTGTGTTCCATTCTGTGTTGAGCCTGCTTCCGAACCTTGTCTATGTTCCATTCTGTGTTGAGCCGTATCTGTGTATATATGTGCGTGGTTCTGTGTGTGTTGTTGCCTCCCCTCCTCTCTCCAGTAGTGTTGTCAGTTGGAGCAGAGCAGAGACACTTGTTTGCGTAAACAGTAACACAGCGCAGAGAGAGAGAAGTGTCTGATAATAGGATGGTCCCAGCATGGGGCCTTTAAACTGTCCCAGCGTTGCTCTAACTACAACACTACAGGACCAGTAGGGAGCAGGACCACTCCATTCATGTGGAACGCCTCTCCAACATGTCTCTCGTATGTTGTTTTCTTGTCGCCAATTTGTCAAAACTGTTTTGAAGCCTTGTCATACTGTGCTGTATATATAGTGTTATTCAAAATGCTATGTTTCTTAATGCTGTCAGACTTCTGTAGAAATAACTAAGACAAAGGGAATAGGGGTCATATTGCTACACAGTCTAGTGATCCAAGGTGCTCTCCAATGATCTATTCAGTCACCCCGTCTGCTATTTTTCCCCACTGATGCCAGATCCTATTGAGGATACAGACACTTCCGACAGACTGCCTTTCAGTCAGCTGGATGGTTTAGACCTCCTTTCATTACCCCCCCACCTCCCCCCAGCCCAAATTAACCCCCTGTCAGCGGCCCACAATGAGAGTGGGCATGTCCCAGGCTGATTTATCCCACGCCTACCCATCATGAGGGCACAGTGGCCCCCAACGGCCCCCATCTCCCCCATTAGCCATACGCCCAGCCCTCTTGGCCTCCCTCACCCCCTCCCCTCTCTCCTCCCCCCATCTGTCCCACCCTCACACAGCCTGTCACACAGCCAAAACCTGTCACCCTGTCTGCTGAAGAGACAGTCAGCCACAATACTGATGTGATGGGAGAGGGACCACAATCAAAAGGACTGATTAGAAGTTAATTGGCTGTAAAAAGAAGTTTCAGCATCAGTATGTGTGTCTGTGCGTGTGTGAGTGTGTAGGTGTGTGTATGGTGGGGTCCTGAGTCAGGGTAGGAGTGCCCTAACCCTCCCTACTCTGCCCTGCCCATATGGTCCCACAGGAGTGCAGCCAGTCATGGCTTTTGGGAGGATAGAGGGACTCCCATTCTGCACACACACCACAACCACCACAACGCAGCATGGGGACACACCAATCGAGATCCTAGGAGATAGACAACACTTCAGTCTCACAGCTCTCTCCCATTGAGGCTGACAGCATTCCCTGACTGAACTATAAAAGACAGCTGATTGACACACTGTGGCACTACTGTCCAGGTTTATGAGTGTCTCAGTCAGAGTCTCACTGGATATTATTTTGAAGACTGTTGGATCTTGGATACAGCCAGGGATGTGGGTGGGTGGTCTCTCCCACGGAGGGTATAGGGTGGGTGGGCAGTGGCACCCTCTGAGCCTGGCACTGCTGAGTGTGTGGTGCTGCCTGTGCCAGATGGGCATAGGGTCATGGGCACTGGCCGTGTCCGGTGATGAGAGTCTGCCAGTGGTCTCAGTCCCTGTGGTGTTATTTCCGACAGACACGGGCGCTGCCACTCAGGAAGGGGCCAGTGAAGGGGCCACGCCGGCCCCCACCTCAGAACACGAGGATGACAACTCCCTGGGCTACACAGGTACTAATACTACTGCTGTTTCCTGTTACTATGGTCAACTATTTCAACTATTTCTACTGTGTGTGTGTGTGTGTGTGTGTGTGTGTGTGTGTGTGTGTGTGTGTGTGTGTGTGTGTGTGTGTGTGTGTGTGTGTGTGTGTGTGTGTGTGTGTGTGTTAAGGATAGGTTGGAGCTTTGGGAAAGTGAGTTCAGGAAGGGAATTGAAATCAGTTCATGAATAATTCGGAATTCATGAATTGCTCTTCAAATCATCCCCTGCATTGACTGAGTTAAATGTTTCCAATTGCTCTGTCATGTCCAGTCGTCTTTCTCCATTTCTTATTGCTACACATACTTTTCTGTCATAGGCTCTCTTGTCTTGAGATTTCAAATGTTCTCTCTCTCTATCCATCCATCTGTAAGTCTTTATGCTGCTCAAAGTTGTCTTTGTGAAACGTTAGTCATGCAAAATGTGAGGTTGGAGGAAATGATTACACTGGGTGAGGCACAATGGTGATTAACGGAAGGACGTGGGTTTGAACGTTTTAATCATGATGTTATTTTCTGCATGGCAACTGTCACTTTCATTCTAAACTTGGAGTGAATAAATGGCAGATCATATGAAACATGTTATGTCACACCTGGTACTGTATATAAACCTCCTATTCCCTATAGTAATCAGAGGGATTACAATATGCATTTTATGGGAAGATTTCAGTGCAGACATCTTCTATAGGGATTAAGAATTCCCCTGTTAGCTGTATACCATGTTAATACACAGAAAACGGAGAGTAACTGAATAAAGCAAACTGCCTGTGTCTCCCTCTGAGCTCCATCCCTACATAAAGGAAACGTAATAAAACATGTTGACCATGTTGTGAATATATCAGCAGAGACTACAGAATAAGTTCACATTCATGAGTACAGAAAGAGGAGAATTGTGGGAGACGTAGGCTCGGTGTGCTGACTGGTGTTTCAGTTGACATAGACAGTGTCTCCCAGGGCTAGAGGGCTCTGTGGGGAGATGAGGGATAGTACAAAAGCTGAAGAACATACGCACATCCAGCTACTTACCTCAGGTGCTGGAGTTGTAGGCAAACTCATAGAAAACAGACAGGAAAACGCTGCACACTGCTGCTCATGCTCCCAGGTGATATTTATTTACAACGTTTCGACCCCTAGGTCTTCATCAGGCATCCATATCCCAGGTGGGGGTGGAAGGTCCTACAGTTGAAGTCAGAAGTTGACATACACTTGGAGTCATTAAAACTCGTTTTTCAACCACTCCATAAATTTCTTGTTAACTAAAGTTTTGGCAAGTTGGTTAGGACATCTACTTTGGACATGACACAAGTAATTTTTCCAACAATTGTTTACAGACAGATTATTTCACTTATAATTCCCTGTATCACAATTCCAGTGGATCAGAAGTTTACATACACTAAGTTGACTGTGCCTTTAAACAGCTTGGAAAATTCCAGAAAATTATGTCATGGCCTTAAAAGCGTCTGATAGGCTAATTGTCATAATTTGAGTCAATTGGAGGTGTACCTGTGGATGTATTTCAAGACCTGCCTTCAAACTCAGTGTGTCTTTGCTTGACATCATGGGAAAATCAAAATAAATCAACCAAGATCTCATAAAACAATTGGGACCATGGACCATGGGACCACGCAGCCATCATACTGCTCAGGAAGGAGACGTGTTCGGTCTCCTAGAGATTCTTTGGTGCGAAAAGTGCAAATCAATCCCAGAACAGCAGCAAAGGACCTTGTGAAGATGCTAGAGGGAACAGGTACAAAAGTATCTATATCCACACTAAAACGACTCCTATATCGACATAACCTGAAAGGGTGATCAGCAAGGAAGAAGCCACTGCTCCAAAATCGCCATAAAAAAGCCAGACTACGGTTTGCAACTGCACATGGGGACAAAGATCTGTCACGTCCTGCCTTTATTTTCTATGGTAGAGTAGGTCAGGGCGTGACTAGGAGGGTTTGTCTAGTTTATATTTTCTATGTGGGGTTCTAGGTTTTCTTCTATGTTGTTTTTTTGGTATGATTCCCAATTAGAGGCAGCTGGCTATCGTCTCTAATTGGGGATCATACTTAAGTAGCATTTTTTCCACCTGTGGGTTATGGGATATTGTTTATGTTTAGTTGCTTGTTAGCACTGCATTGTCGTCACAGTTCGTTTATTCTTTATTTTGTTTTGTATTTTCTTAAGTTTCACTTTCATTAAAATATGTGGAACTCAACATACGCTGCGCCTTGGTCCGACCCTCATTATTACGAACAACGTGACATAATATCCCATCACACCAGGACCAAGCAGCGTGCTACATTGGGGAAAATACGTTGGACCTGGGAGGAAATAATGGAAGGACAGGAGATCCTTCCTTGGCAGGAGTCACAGCAGACGGAAGGAGATAATGGAGAACAGCGACGACGCCAGGGTTCGCGGCCACGATGCAAGTCCAAGAAGCAGCCTAAAAATTTGGGGCGGAGCACACGGAGTGGTCGGCGACGCTGAGGGGTGAGTCAGAGACCAAGGAGGAATATTGGGACAGATTGAGCAAGGAGTGGTCGGCGAAAGTTGAGGGGAGTGAACCAGAGACTGTCAGTGAGTTGAGGGAGAATGTGGAGAGAGAAATGAGAGAGTTATTGAATTGGTGGAGGAAGCACAACATTTGCCCTAAGGAGCGCGTTATCGATTTAAAGCCACCTGAGTCAGCTCTCCGTACTCATCCTGAGAAGTGTGTTAAAGTTCTGGTACAAGTGATGCCGGCTATACGCACCAGGTCTCCAGTACGCCTTCACAGCCCAGTATGTCCTGCGCCAACTCCTCGTACTCACCGGTTGAAGAGTGTCATCGTTCCGGTACAATGTGTGCCGGTTCTACGCACCGTGTCTCCAGTGCGCCTCTACAGCCCGGTACGTCCTGTGCCAGCTCCCCGCACTTACCGTGCAAAGTGTGTTATTGAACCGGTACCATTGATGCCGGCTATACGCACCAGGTCTCCGGTACGTCTCCACAGTCCGGTACGTCCTGTGCCTGCTCCTCGCACTCTCCCTCAAGTGCGTCTTCCCAGTCAGGTACGTCCTGTGCCTGCTCCTCGCACTCTCCCTCAAGTGAGTGTCCCCAGTCCGGTGCCACCTGTACCGGCCCCACGCATCAGGCCTCCAGTGCCCCTCCCCAGTCCAGTACGTCCTGTGCCTTCTCCCCGCACTCGCCCTGAAGTGTGTGTCACTAGTCCGGTGCCACCTCTACCGGCCCCACGCATCAGGCCTCCAGTGCGCCTCCCCAGTCCAGTACGTCCTATTGCTGCTCCTCGCACTCTTCCTCAAGTGTGCCTTCCCAGTCAGGTACGTCCTGTGCCTGCTCCTCGCACTCGCCCTGAAGTGCGTGTCACCAGTCTGGCGCCACCTGTGCCGGCTACACGCATCAGGCCTCCAGTCCCCTTCCCCAGTCCAGAGCTTCCGGCGACGTTCACCAGTCCAGAGCTTCCGGCGACGTTCCCCAGTCCAGAGCTTCCGGCGACGTTCCCCAGCCCAGAGCTTCCGGCGATGTTCCCCAGTCCAGAGCTTCCGGCGATGTTCCCCAGTCCAGAGCTTCCGGCGACGATTCCCAGTCTTGAACCTCCAACAACGTTCCACAGTCCGGAACCTCCTGAGACAGTCCACAGTCCCAGACCTCTTGAGACGGTCCACGGTCCGGAACCTCTTGAGACGGTCCACGGTCCGGAACCTCTTGAGACGGTCCATGGTCCGGAACCTCTTGAGACGGTGCACGGTCCGGAACCTCTTGAGATGGTCTACGGTCCGGAACCTCCTGAGACGGTCCACGGTCCGGAACCTCCTGCCATGGTCAACGGTCCGGAACCTCCAACTCCATGGCCGGAACCTTCCCCTGCGCCGATGCGCAGTCTGAGCACGGCGCCATGTTCAGCTCCAAGGCCAGAGTCTTATTCTGCGTTAATGCCCAGTCCAGGCACAGTGGTCAGCCTGGGTCCATGGCTGGATCTGCAGGATGAGTGGGTTCTTCGTCCCACCCCAGAGCCGCCACCGACACCAGACACCCACCCTAACCCCCCCTTTTTGTTTCAGGTTTTGCGGTCGGAGTCCGCATCTTGGGAGGGGGGGGTACTGTCATGTCCTGACAATAGAAAGCCTTTATTTTCTATGGTAGAGTAGGTCAGGGTGTGACTAGGGGGGTTAGTCTAGGTTATATTTTCTATGTGGGGTTCTAGGTTGTTTTTTCTATGTTTTTTTTTTTTGGTATGATTCCCAGTTAGAGGCAGCTGGCTATCGTTGTCTCTAAAAAGCATTTTTTCCACCTGTGGGTTATGGGATATTGTTTATGTTTAGTTGCCTGTTAGCACTGCATTGTCGTCACGGTTCGTTTATTCTTTATTTTGTTTTGTATTTGCTTAAGTTTCACTTTCATTAAAATATGTGGAACTCAACATACGCTGCGCCTTGGTCCGACCCTCATTATTACGAACAACGTGACAAGATAGTACTTTTTGGAGAAATGTCCTATGGTCTGATGAAACAAAAATAGAACTGTTTGGCCATAATCACCATTGTTATGTTTGGAGGAAAAAGGGGGATGCTTGCAAGCTGAAGAACACCATCCCAACCGTGAAGCACGGGGGTGGCAGCATCATGTTGTGTGGGTGCTTTGTTGCAGGAGGGACTGGTGCACTTCAAAAAATAGATGGCATCATGAGGCAGGAAAATTATTATATTGAAGCAACATCTCAAGACATCAGTCAGGAAGTTAAAGCTTGGTCGCAAATGGGTCTTCCAAATGGATAAAAGCATACTTCCAAAGTTGTGGCAAAATGGCTTAAGGACAACAAAGTCAAGGTTTTGGAGTGGCCATCACAAAGCCCTGATCTCAATCCTATAGAACATTTGTGGGCAGAACTGAAAAAGCGTATTCGAGCAAGGAGGCCTACAAACCTGACTCAGTTACACCAGCTCTGTCAGGAGGAATGGGCCAAAATTCACCCAACTTATTGTGGGAAGCTTGTGGAAGGCTACCCGAAACGTTTGACCCAAGTTCAACAATTTAAAGGCAATGCTACCAAATACTAATTGAGTGTATGTAAACTTCTGACCCACTGGGAATGTGATGAAATAAATAAAAGCTGAAATAAATCCTTCTCTCAACTATTATTCTGACATTTCACATTCTTAAAATAAAGTGGTGATCCTAACTGACCTAAAACAGGGAATTTTTACTAGGATTAAATGTCAGGAATTGTGAAAAACTGAGTTTAAATCTATTTGGCTAAGGTGTATGTAAACTTCTGACTTCAACTGTATATTTAGGGACAGTACTCAGTGACATCACTTCCTGAAACAGGAGGTAAAATTAGTAATATGAAATGGGACGAACCTGAGGGACTGAGCTAACACACACACACACACACACACACACACACACACACACACACACACACACACACACACACACACACACACACACACACACACACACACACACACACACACACACACACACACACACACACACACACACACACACACACACACACACACACACACACACACACACACACACACACACACACACACACAGGGACATGGTCTGGAGCAGATTACAGATGAGGCGTGTGTTTGGGTTTTTTCTGGATCTTCTTCCTGACATGAGGGGAATAGAATAGTGTCTCCACTGTGTTGTCGCTGTGTGGGAGGAGCCCTGGTTTCACAATTCCCGTGGTGATTTACTGGACCTCACAGACAGCCTCTCTCAGCTCCAGGAAATCTTCTGCAGAAACAATAAGTTCAATATGAACTGCTAGAGCCATTACCAGGGTCCATCACTGTGTGTGGTGGAGAATAGGATAGGATCCCGAGAAGGAAAGTTTTTTGTACCCCAGTCAATTTGTGGATCGCTGCCAGTTTCACAGATATAATCAAAAAATGATACAGCTTGCTATATCTGTATTGCTTCACAATTTCTGTGCCTTGACATACAGTACATGTACTAGCTAAAATCCACAGTTTCTGTGCCTTGACATACAGAACATGGACTAGCTAAAATCCACAGTTTCTGTGCCTTGACATACAGAACAAGGACTAGCTAAAATCCACAGTTTCTGTGCCTTGACATACAGAACATGGACTAGCTAAAATCCACAGTTTCTGTGCCTTGACATACAGTACATGGACTAGCTAAAATCCACAATTTCTGTGCCTTGACATACAGTACATGGACTAGCTAAAATCCACAGTTTCTGTGCCTTGACATACAGAACATGTACTAGCTAAAATCCACAGTTTCTGTGCCTTGACATACAGAACATGTACTAGCTAAAATCCACAGTTTCTGTGCCTTGACATACAGAACATGTACTAGCTAAAATCCACAGTTTCTGTGCCTTGACATACAGAACATGTACTAGCTAAAATCCACAGTTTCTGTGCCTTGACATACAGAACATGGACTAGCTAAAATCCACAGTTTCTGTATTGTTGTGTCACTATTGGATTGTAACTGAATACAAATCAGAGTTATATTTTGTCCTTTAAAACATCCTGTTTTTCCTGATTTATGTGAAGATTTAATCTGGAAAAATCATATAATTTCTACCTCGCTGCATATGGGTTCATGGCCAGGGTGGGGGGCATTTAAACATGTTTGAGTGCCCCCCTCATTAATCTGCTATAATGACAGTTCCAGGAGTTCATCTTTTATCTGGCCTTTTAATCCCATCTGTGCATGGAATGAGGGAAATCGATCTGGCCCAGCCAGGGAATTGGAAATGAAGCTATTAGGTGACCTAGGTGATACTTCAGTCTGCTGCTGATAGGACAGAGTGGGCTGCAACCAAGGACTTCATTTACACACAGCCTGCCTGGGTGGGACTGCAGATTAGTTTGACAGCTGCCACTTTTAGCAGAAGTAAAAATGAAGTTCACCTTGTGAAGGCCGCACGGTAAAGTATAGGATCCTTTTTGTGGTTCACTGCTTTTATTTTTGCCATTGAACCCCCTTGCGATCATTGTGTCCTTGATGGAAAAACAAGTTCATTGATTAAGAGGTAATTCTCACCATGTGGCTGAGGTAAGTGGCTGATCACAGCGGAGGACAGAGGACATTGAGCTGAATGAGAGCAGGGTGATATCTGCCCCCAGGGTCCCTTACATTACTGTGTCCCCTCAGGGGGAGGATTCATTTCACTGTGACACCACTTCATACGGGGCCCCACTGAAGTATCATGTGGTCTGACCTTTGTGTTAAGGGTCTATCAGAGTACCAAATGTGTACGCGTACGCACAGCAGTGTATTGGACCGTTGGTTTTAATACTTTTCGAATTCTCAGTACATTTCCAAAAAGTTCTCCAACTGTCAACGCATTCAAATGAATAGGAGACACGTTGTTTGGGAATTGTGGGGAGGTGTGTGTTCGGGCTGTGCATCCAGAGCCACACTCTGTGCATTAGGGTTACTGGATATAAATTACACTTTACTCAATAGATATAACACATATCTATCTAATATGAGCAGGTTGTATGTTCATTGTTACATGTCCACGGTTATAACTACTAGGATAATAACACAATGAACTTTCATTGTATAATGCAGATTAGAATCTCTTGATATGTTGAAGAATGACTATAAAGCCTTTCTTATGAGCCTAATTGTCACTAAATTATAAATGCGCTTGGATTATCTCAAAATACCATAATATAACTTTCAATCCATGGCACGCTCTTGACCTGAAGTTTAGTTGGGTGTTAAGATAAGTGTTGTTTTATGCTCCTCCAACAGACTTGCTTATTACTCTCAGCACCCAGCCAGGTAGCCAGCCAGGCAGCCAGCCAGGCAGCCAGCCAGGCATCCAGCTTTCACAAATTGCTTCCTGAAATCAAAGTGGATTGCAAATGTATGTCCATAATAAATGAGAGCGAACGGTTTCAAAGCCGGTTTAAAGTTGCAAGCTCCCACACGGCACTGTAGTTGGCAGTGACAGACACCCAGACAGAGAAAGGAAAGGAGACAGGTCTGTGGTTCTCCTGCTGTAACATGACAGGCTGAGCATAGAGCAGTCCATCTCAGATCATCTGCCCCCTCACTGTGGACAGCTACCACTGCGTCTGTCACACATAACAAAGGATGGCAGCGATCACAGCGTCGCCTGACTGTCTATTTTTCAGTTTATGGAGATAAAGACACAGAGGAAAGTGAGGAAATTGAAGGTCGCCGCACTGCCACTGTTGATTGGCTGTAGAACAGAATTGGTCTAGACAGCCGCTATATTTCATATTCTCCCCATGCGTGTGACCCTCAATGTCTAGTGTCGGCCATTTACTGTAATGACCTATGGGCTGATAGGAAATAGAGTGCTGATGGTCTGAATGAGAGACAGTAGCTGCTTTTCTGACTGAATAGATGTAGATGGAGGATGACAGGCTAGGCAAGCCTTCTCCATCACTGTACTTCTCCACCCTTACCTTTCTGGATCTAATATTTTATTGCAAGTGATCAAGGTAAGGGTCCTGTGTCCTATGTTGTGTCCAAGAGGTCTGTGTTGGTATTCATGGTCCATGGTGGGTGGGTGGGTGGGGACCTTGCCTTGTTTATCCCTTATTGATGTGGGGGTGGAGCGGCTCTGTGCGGCTGGCTGGCTGCATGGGCCTGGCTGACAGCTTAACCATGAGAAAGATGGAGAGCTCTATTCTCTGTCCGTCCTCTCCTCCCGTTAAAGGCCCTGCTCTGGCCTTCAGTCCCCACCCTGCAAACCAATCAGCCTACCTTCCTGTGTCACCCCACCCACATACATTACACCAGAGCGCTGTTGCTACGGTGCTACGTCTCAACACCGTCACTCGCTCATGCTCATCAGTGTAAGTGCCCCTCATGATGCAAGGAGAGAGAGGGGTGTAGCCGTACGTGTGTAGTCAGCCGCTCTCTCTCACGTCCCACTCGATTCAGAGCGCCCATTTCCCCCCCAGAGCGACAACATAGCTGCAGAACTGACCTAGCCTGGAGGAGTGATCCCACTGCCTCTAACCTGTCACGGCTGTCCTGCAGAAGGCTTCCCCACAGCCTGCTTTCGTAGGGCCACAGAGCCTGGATGGTGTTCCTGTTCCCTGTCCAATCTCTTTTCATCTCACTGATCCTCACAGCTTAATTTACCGCTGTCCCAGGAAATATCTCTAATAGCTATTCCACTCAGAGCTGGGCCAGCCTGATGCCGTCAAGAGGGGCTGGAGTGGATAAGACTGGGTAAAAGAAAGAGAGAGACATGGGGTTTAAAAAGAGAGAGAATGGGGTTAGATTATTCAAATCCAAATATCAGGTCTAAGTATTGGTCACGTACATAGTTTAACAGATGTCATAGCATGTGTAGCAAAATGCTTGTGTTACTAGCTCCTAACAGTGCAGTAAAAATGTCCAACAGGTACACAAATAATCATCAAAAAGAAAATCCATGTTTGAGGTTTGATTAGAGGAATTAGATCAGTTTCATGGCTGATGTTATGATTCTCATGGAAGGAAAATACTAAAGTGGGTGGGATTTTGCTAAGTGCTAATAACCAGCCACGCCTTCTGCCCTCCCTAACACCCCTCTCATATCCAAACAGAGAGACTCCTGGATAATCACAGTGTTTTTCTGCCTACAATGTAAATAGGCTACAATCTGCACCAGCTGTGGGGAGAGAGAGAGAGAGGAGGGAGGGGGGAGGAGGAGGGCGTTTAATGCCTCCCTTTGTATTGTGCCTGGATGTCCATATGGTCTCTTCATGACTGTCAGGCAGGTGCATTTTTAATTACCCAAATTGAAGGGTACAGCTTGTAATATTAAGCAAAGTAATCCGGTGATGAGGAATAGGAACTCTTTGTCCATATTGTTCTTAGTGCATGACTGTCACTGCTGATTTCATTAGCTAGGTAGTTGCCATGGGTGGCATGTTCGTTCCCTGCCCTGTGTGGCCGTGTCTTCTCCTCTACCAAGATCTCCACTCTGACACAATGGAGAGGATTGTGGGGTGGGAGAGGATACCGCCTGTAGCCTCATCCTTAGCGTGAAGGTGTGCTGGTTGTATATTACATTACATTACATTATCTGATAAACTGGGTGGTTCGAGCCCTGAATGCTGATTGGCTGACAGCCATGGTATATCAGACCGAATACCACGGGTATGACAAAACATTTATTTGTATTGCTCTAATTACATTGGTAACCAGTTTATAATAGCAGTAAGGCTGCCTGGCTGGCTCAGTCTTCCCAGCCTGGTGCAGGTCTACAATTTTGTTTCTGGTGTCCTTTGACAGCTCTTTGGTCTTGGCCATAGTGGAGTTTGGAGTGTGACTGTTTGAGGTTGTGGACAGGTGTCTTTTATACTGATAACAAGTTCAAACAGGTGCCATTAATACAGGTAACGAGTGGAGGACATAGGAGCCTCTTAAAGAAGAAGTTACAGGTCTGTGAGAGCCAGAAATCTTGCTTGTTTGTAGGTGACCAAATACTTATTTTCCACCATAATTTGCAAATAAATTCATAAAAAATCCTACAATGTGATTTTCTGGATTTTTTTTCTCATTTTGTCTGTCATAGTTGAAGTGTACCTAATGATGAAAATTACAGGCCTCTATCATCTTTTTAAGTGGGAGAACTTGCACAATTGGTGGCTGACTAAATACTTTTTTGCCCCACTGTACATACATGAATGGACTGTACAGGTGCAAGTATACACCCACACACCTGAGCCAGGTGTGTATTATGCAGGTAACACTGCTAATGGAGTCGTCAGGGAGCCCCATTCACACAGACTCACAGCTACATGGAAACAGTGCTGTACAAGTTGGCTGTAGAAATAGCACTCAAAGCTCTCTGCCAGTATATGTGACAGTAAAGGACATAGTAAAGCTCTGAGAGTACGGGATGTATCAGCCAGGGCTGGGGTCAATTTGAATTGAAGGCAGTCAATTCAGGAAGTGATTTTAATTTAAAATGTCAAATGTAAAAACATTTTAAATAAAAAGCTTCTACTCCTCAGTTTATTGAGAAGTCATTCAAAATAAATTCAGTTTTTTTAAATGGTGAAGTGTTATTTAAGTTTACTTTTGAAATTGACTGCCTTCAATTCGAATTGACCCCAGCCCTGGTATACGTAACTTGTCTGAAGTCCCAGCAGTTGGAGCACATGTCTGCTTAGCCTCCTGGTCAAAAGGGCCTGTTTATGAGTCCACACACACCCTTCAGCTCTCCTCTGCCTTAAAGCTAGCTTTACAGGAGAGATGAGTCCCATAACTGATAGCTTTATGATTAGGACAACTGTTACTCATTTGAATGGATACTGTATGTATGACTCGCAGGGCACGTCTTGTGCTAGGCTCAGATGAACACTGTACTGTATGTCTATGGCTCTCTGTCTGAGTGCTCTTGGGATGTAGGAGTGCTGGGCGAGGTGTGTCAGTGATCACTGGCTGTGGTTCAGCAGATCTCTGTGTGACAGAGAAGGGGGTAGTCTGTAAATCTGAGCAGCACCTGTTCTCAGGACATTGGCACGTGGTGTGAGGTCAACAGCACCAGATCTCCCATCGATCATATTTATTACGTTCATCATAGCGCCAGTTTGTTTTGGCAGCTGATCGCAACGGGGAGAGAGAGAAGAGGCGTTCTATTTGAGAAATGGAGGGAATGCTTTTAGCATGAATCACTGTGTTGTGTTGTCCTCTGCTCTGGGTCCATAGAGAGAGATCAGTCACTGTGGTTGGTCCCAGCCTTCCCCCAAACCATTCCCACAACCACTGAACAATGATATTATAAGTATGCAATTGGAAACTTTCAAGGAGCAGTATACAATCAATTGTAAAATCACAAAAAGAAAATGTCGTTTTCATTTCCCTTACTGTGGTAGCATAGGTTATTGATGTCATTTTGTTTTATATATTGGAAGACACTTATAGATTTTTTTATGAAACCATGAGAAAACAAACACCATAAGGCAACAAAGTGAGTGGTTTGAATATTTGCTTTAGATCTCAAAAGATCAAGGTACACATTTGAGTTGCTTGGTCATTTGGAGGATAATGTGTCCCTAACCATTCATTGGTCATTTTGACTGGGGGTAGCTGAAGGGCATTCATCAAAAGGAAGGTACCCACTGGGCACAGACATCAATTCAATGTCTATTTCACTTTGGATCAACATAATTTTATTGAAATTACGTGGAAACAACGTTGATACAACCAGTGTGTGTGCCCAGTGGGTAATATTAGGTCTGTCCTCCTAGTGGACACATTGAGAACGTGTCTTTATCCAACTGACCTTGACAAGCAATGGCTATGCCGCCGCACTCACAACATTTTAGTGTCTCTTATCAAGGCTAGTTGATTGAAAACCGAGGCTGAATTTAAAAAGTATACTGCATACCTTCATTTCTGCCCACACGGAACAGGTAGAGCATGAGTCAGCAATAGCAGAGGAATAACCTCATTGAGCACCAGCATTGTTTGCACACACACACTCCGCGCCCTCACCCCAGGGTGTAGGCTACCCTGACAACCTCATCATGAAGTTGTGGAGTTTTGTCTGCATAATGATGACTTCTCCTCCTCCCCCTTCTCCTCTTCTCCCTTCTCCCCCTTCTCCTCCTCTCCCTTCTCCCCCTTCTCCTCCTCCCCCTTCTCCTCCTCTCCCTTCTCCCCATTCTCCTCCTCCCCCTTCTCCTCCTCTCCCTTCTCCTCCTCTCCCTTCTCCCCATTCTCCTCCTCCCCCTTCTCCTCCTCTCCCTTCTCCTCCTCTCCCTTCTCCCCATTCTCCTCTTCCCCCTTCTCCTCCTCTCCCTTCTCCTCCTCTCCCTTCTCCCCATTCTCCTCCTCTCCCTTCTCCTCCTCCTCCCCTTTTACTGCCAATTCTCCTCGTCCCTCACCACATGGCCACCTCTGCTTTTCAATTCAATTTCAATTCAATTTAAGGGGCTTTATTGGCATGGGAAACATATGTTTACATTGGAAAAGCAAGTGAAATAGATAATAAACAAAAGTGAAATAAATAATAAAAAATGAATAGTAAACATTACACTCACAAAAGTTCCAAAATAATAAAGACATTTCAAATATCATATCATGTATAGTTGAAGTCGGAAGTTTACATACACCTTAGCTAAATATATTTAAACTCAGTTTTTCACAATTCCTGACATTTAATCCTAGTAAAAAAACCCTGTCTTAGATCAGTTAGGATCACCACTTTATTTTAATTATGTGATTAATAGTTGAGAGAATGATTTATTTCAGCTTTTATTTATTTCATCACATTCCCAGTGAGTCAGAAGTTTACATACACTCAATTAGTATTTGGTAGCATTGCCTTTAAATTGTTTAACTTGAGTCAAACATTTTGGGTAGCCTTCCACAAGCTTCCCACAATAAGTTGGGTGAATTTTGGCCCATTCCTCCTGACAGAGCTGGTGTAACTGAGTCAGGTTTGTAGGCCTCCTTGCTCGCACACGCTTTTTCAGTTCTGCCCACAAATTTTCTATAGGATTGAGGTCAGGGCTTTGTGATGGCCACTCCAATACCTTGACTTTGTTGTCCTTAAGCCATTTTGCCACAACTTTGGAAGTATGCTTGGGGTCATTGTCCATTTGGAAGACCTATTTGCAACCAAGCTTTAACTTCCTGACTGATGTCTTGAGATGTTGCTTCAATACATCCACATAATTTTCCTGCCTCATGATGACATCTATTTTGTGAAGTGCACCAGTCACTCCTGCAGCAAAGCACACCCACAACATGATGCTGCCACCCCCGTGCTTCACGGTTGGGATGGTGTTCTTCGGCTTGCAAGCATCCCCCTTTTTCCTCCAAACATAACGACATAAAAAACATAAACAGTTCTATTTTTGTTTCATCAGACCAGGGTATGATATTTGTCCTCATGTGCAGTTGCAAACCGTAGTCTGGCTTTTTTTATGGCGGTTTTGGAGCAGTAGCTTCTTCCTTGCTGAGCAGCCTTTCAGGTTATGTCGATATAGGAGTCGTTTTACTGTGGATATACAGTGGGGAGAACAAGTATTTGATACACTGCCGATTTTGCAGGTTTTCCTACTTACAAAGCATGTAGAGGTCTGTAATTTTTATCATAGGTACACTTCAACTGTGAGAGACGGAATCTAAAACAAAAATCAAGAAAATCACATTGTATGATTTTTAAGTAATTCCTTTGCATTTTAATGCATGACATAAGTATTTGATACATCAGAAAAGCAGAACTTAATATTTGGTACAGAAACCTTTGTTTGCAATTACAGAGATCATACGTTTCCTGTAGTTCTTGACCAGGTTTGCACACACTGCAGCAGGGATTTTGGCCCACTCCTCCATACAGACCTTCTCCAGATCCTTCAGGTTTCGGGGCTGTCGCTGGGCAATACGGAATTTCAGCTCCCTCCAAAGATGTTCTATTGGATTCAGGTCTGGAGACTGGCTAGACCACTCCAGGACCTTGAGATGCTTCTTACGGAGCCACTCCTTAGTTGCCCTGGCTGTGTGTTTCGGGTCGTTGTCATGCTGGAAGACCCAGCCACGACCCATCTTCAATGCTCTTACTGAGGGAAGGAGGTTGTTGGCCAAGATCTCGCGATACATGGCCCCATCCATCCTCCCCTCAATACGGTGCAGTCGTCCTGTCCCCTTTGCAGAAAAGCAGCCCCAAAGAATGATGTTTCCACCTCCATGCTTCACGTTTGGGATGGGTTCTTGGGGTTGTACTCATCCTTCTTCTTCCTCCAAACACAGCGAGTGGAGTTTAGACCAAAAAGTTATATTTTTGTCTCATCAGACCACATGACCTTCTCCCATTCCTCCTCTGGATCATCCAGATGGTCATTGGCAAACTTCAGACGGGCCTGGACATGCGCTGGCTTGAGCAGGGGGACCTTGCGTGCGCTGCAGGATTTTAATCCATGACAGCGTAGTGTGTTACTAATGGTTTTCTTTGAGACTGTGGTCCCAGCTCTCTTCAGGTCATTGACCAGGTCCTGCCGTGTAGTTCTGGGCTGATCCCTCACCTTCCTCATGATCATTGATGCCCCACGAGGTGATATCTTGCATGGAGCCCCAGACCGAGGGTGATTGACCGTCATCTTGAACTTCTTCCATTTTCTAATAATTGCGCCAACAGTTGTTGCCTTCTCACCAAGCTGCTTGCCTATTGTCCCGTAGCCCATCCCAGCCTTGTGCAGGTCTACAATTTTATCCCTGATGTCCTTACACAGCTCTCTGGTCTTGGCCATTGTGGAGAGGTTGGAGTCTGTTTGATTGAGCGTGTGGACAGGTGTCTTTTATACAGGTAACGAGTTCAAACAGGTGCAGTTAATACAGGTAATGAGTGGAGAACAGGAGGGCTTCTTAAAGAAAAACTAACAGGTCTGTGAGAGCCGGAATTCTTACTGGTTGGTAGGTGATCAAATACTTATGTCATGCAATAAAATGCAAATTAATTACTTAAAAATCATACAATGTGATTTTCTGGATTTTTGTTTTAGATTCCGTCTCTCACAGTTGAAGTGTACCTATGATAAAAATTACAGACCTCTACATGCTTTGTAAGTAGGAAAACCTGCAAAATCGGCAGTGTATCAAATACTTGTTCTCCCCACTGTAGATACTTTTGTTCCTGTTCCCTCCAGCATCTTCACAAGGTCCTTTGCTGTTGTTCTGGGATTGATTTGCACTTTTCGCACCAAAGTATGTTCATCTCTAAGAGACAGAACGCATCTCCTTCCTGAGCGGTATGACGGCTGCGTCGTCCCATGGTGTTTATACTTGTGCACTACTGTTTGTACAAATGAACGTGATACCTTCAGGCGTTTGGAAATTGCTCCCAAGGATGAACCAGACTTGTGGAGGTCTACAATTATTTTTGTAATTTTTTGTGGAGGTCTTGGCTGATTTATTTTGATTTTCCCATGATGTCAAGCAAAGACGCACTGAGTTTGAAGGTAGGCCTTGAAATACACCAACAGGTACACCTCCAATTAACTCATATGATGTCAATTAGACTATCAGAAGCTTCTAAAGCCATGACATCATGACATCAAACTTCTGACCCACTGGAATTGTGATACAGTGAAATAATCTGTCTGTAAACAATTGTTGGAAAAATTACTTGTGTCATGTCCAAAGTAGATGTCCTAACCGACTTGCCAAAACTATAGTTTGTTAACAAGAAGTTTGTGGAGTGGTTGAAAAACAAGTTTTAATTGACTTCAGAAGAGCGATGGAACGGACGTCCTACTCATGTGAAGGCGCATGGTGAATGCGTGATCAGCCCGTGGAAGTGATTACTCAGTCCTGTCTCCTTCGGCCCCCCTTCACATTAGAGTCACCAAACAAAGTTCTGTTGACTGTTGACATCTAGTGGAAGCCGTAGGAAGTGAAAACTCATCTATATCTCGCTGTCATTTCAATTGAGAGCATGGTTGAAAATCTGACACCTCAGAAACAATTCAAACAGGAAGTGGAACTTCTCAGGTTTTTGCCTGCAATATGAGTTCTGTTATACTCACAGACATAATTCAAACAGTTTTAGAAACTTCAGAGTGTTTTCAATCCAATATGAATAATGATATGCATATATTAGCAACTGGGACTAAGGAGCAGGCCATTTAATATGGGAACCTCTGTGCACCTTTCATCTAAACTACTCAATACTGCCCCTGCAGCCATAAGAAGTTAATGACTCCAACCTAAGTGTATGTAAACTTCTGACTTCAACTGTATACAGTGTTATAACAATGTGCAAACAGTGAAAGTACAAAAGGGAAAATAACATAAATATGGGTTGTATTTACAATGATGTTTGTTCTTCACTGGTTGTCCTTTTCTTGTGGCAACAGGTCACAAATCTTGCTGCTGTGATTGCACACTGTGGTATTTCACACAATAGACCTGGGAGTTTATCCCCCAAAAATGTGTTTTTTAAATTCTTTGTTGGTCTGTGTAATCTGACGGAAATTTGTGTCTCTAATATGGTCAAACATTTGAAAAGAGGTTAGGAAGTGCAGCTCGGTTTCCAACTCATTTTGTTGGCAGTGTGCACATAGCCTGTCTTCCCTTGAGAGCCAGGTCTGCCTTCGGCAGCCATTCTCAATTGCAAGGCTATGCTCACTGAGTCTGTACATAATCAAAGATTTGCTTAGTTTTGGGTCAGGCACAGTGGTCAGGTATTCTGCCTCTGTGTACTCTCTGTTTAGGGCCAAATAGCATTCTAGTTTGCTCTGTTTTTTTTGTAAATTCTTTCCAATGTGTCAAGTAAATATATTTTTGTTTCTCATGATTTGGTTGGATCTAATTGTGTCGTTGTCCTGGGGCTCTTTGGGGTCTGTTTATGTTTGTGAACAGAGCCCCAGGACCAGCTTGCTTAGGGGACTCTTCTGCAGGTTCATCTCTCTGTTATGGCAGGTTTGGGAATCGCTTCCTTTTAGGTGGTTGTAGGATTTAATTGCTCTTTTCTGGATTTTGATCATTTGCGCATATCGGCCTAATTCTATTCTGCATGCATTATTTGGTGTTTTACGTTGTACACAGGGGATATTTTTGCAGAATTCTGCATGCAGAGGCTCAATTTGGTGTTTGTCCCATTTTGTGAATTCTTGGTTGGTGAGCGGACCCCAGACCTCACAACCATAAAGGGCAATGGGTTCTTTAACTAATTCAAGTATTTTTAGCCAGATCCTATGCTGAATTTTAAGTTCCTTTTGATGGCATAGAAGGCCCTCTCAGATCATTCACAGCTTTGTGGAAGTTACCTGTGGCACTCATGTTTAGGCCAAGGTATGTATAGTTTTTTGTGTGCTCTAGGGCAATGGTGTCTAGATGGAATTTGTATTCGTGGTCCTGGCAACTGGACCTTCTTTGGATGACCATTATTTTTGTCTTACTGAGATTTACTTTCAGGGTCCAGGTCTGACAGAATCTGTGCAGAAGATCTAGGTGCTGCTGTAGGCCCTCCTTGGTTGGGTACAGAAGCACCAGATCATCAGCAAACAGTAGACATTTGACTTCAGATTCTAGTAGGCTGGATGCTGCAGACTGTTCTAGTGTCCTCGCTAATTCGTATATATACATATTTAAGAGGGTGGGACTTAAGCTGCATCCCTGTCTCACCCCCCGGCCCTGTGGAAAGAAATGTGTGTTCTTTGCCAATTTTAACTACACACTTGTTGTTTGTGTACATACATTTTATAATGTCCTATGTTTTTCCCCCAACATCACTTTCTATCAATTTGTATAGCAGACCCTCATGCCAAATTGAGTCGAAAGCTTTTTTGAAATCAACAAAGCATGAGAAGACTTTGCCTTTGTTTTGGTTGGTTTGTTTGTCAATTAGGGTTTGCAGGATGAATACGTGGTCTGTCGTATGATAATTTGGTAAAAAGCCAATTTGACATTTGCTCAGTACATTGTTTTCACTGATGATATGTACGAGTCTGCTGTTAATGATAATGCAGAGAATTTTCCCAAGGTTGCTGTTGGAAGTGTCCCCCAGGAGTTATTGGGGTCAAATTTGTCTCCACTTTTGTCTCCAAATGCTAAGAGTGTGCAAAGATGTCATCAAGTCAAAGGGTGGCTACTTTGAAGAATCTCAAATGTAAAATATATTTACATTTTTGTAATCCTTTTTGGTTATGACATGATTCCGTATATGTTATTTTATAGTTTTGATGTCTTCACTATTATTCTACAATGTAGAAAATAGTAAAAATAGAGAACAACCCTTGAATGAGTACAAGCGTCCAAACTTTTGACTGGTACTATAGGTAGCACACATGAGGACATTTTTCTCTGTTGAGATCATTTCCTTATTCATTTTTAGCCAGATGTAAAATGTTCCTGTTTTGACTAATTTAATAGAGTGGGTTAGGTCTGCTCTATACCAAATTAGCATACCCACTGAGTCTCTTCCCTGTTTCACACCAGGTAGTTTGGTGGATGGGACTACCAGCTCTCTGTAACCTAGAGGGCAACCAGTAGGTCCGTCTCCTTTATACCATGTTTCTTGTAGGATGACAATGTCTGTATTTCCAATTTCTTTGATGAAGTCTGGGATCCTGCTCTTTAGGCCAAAGGCAGATTACCTTAGACCTTGTATATTCCAGTAGGAGATAGTAAAAGCTTTGTGTTCCTTAGTGTCTGGTGTTATTGTTTGTGTGATTTAGGCCGGGGCCGTCACAGTAGGTGTGAGCAGAGTATGTTCTCTCTCTCTCTCTCTTTCCTCCTCTTCCAACCTTCTCCCCCAACCCCTCTTCATCATCACATGGCTATAATCTCTCTCACGCTCTCTTTCTCTTTCTCTCTCCTTCTCTCTCTATTCCTTTCAGTCTGCTGGCCTGGCAGGAAACTCAGCTCTTTTATCACAGATTTAAGATGTCAACGTTTCCTAAATTGTCTTTACATTTTTCTGACAATCTGGTAAAATGAATAACAATGCTCAGCTTTATCACAGGCTTCCAAAGCTAATCTATTCTTTAGCCCAATGTGCTGTAAAATTCATCTTTATAGTGAGATTATAAAATAATGATTTGCTGGCAGACATTAAAGAACATTTTGCCTGACAAAAACCCCCAGTAATTTGGTGTTGCTGCTACAGCAACCTGTTTCTATGTGTCAGCATATTTAGTAATTACAAATTCCTTGACTGTTACAAAGTACTGAAAAGAACAGAACACTGGTAATTGATGAAGCATCAATGTAACTAAGAGGTAAATGACCAACGTTGTGACATCATTCACCATGAGGAAACTGGGTTTGTTTTTCTTATAGAGCTCCGCTGCTGGTCATGTTCTTGTCCAGCAGCTTGCCATGCTCTGATTGGCTGAGGAGGCCATTGTGACGAAGGTCCAATAGAGGTGAAGATAAAAAGTATCGTTGGCTCAGTTACTGCTCTCCCTCTTTCTCTGTCATTAAAACCTCTCCAGCCACTAAACCGATCAATTAAACATGAAAACACAATGCTACTTGTTTCTGCCACCATGCTTCTCTATGAGGGAGAGAGAGAGGAGAGAGAGGAGAGAGAGAGGAGAGAGAGAGGAGAGAGAGAGGAGAGAGAGAGGAGAGAGAGAGAGGAGAGAGAGAGGAGAGAGAGAGGAGAGAGAGAGATGAGAGAGTGAGGAGAGAGAGAGGAGAGAGAGAGGAGAGAGAGAGGAGAGAGGGGACAGGAGCAGGACGTCGGTCATTCAGCAAGCTGTGACATGACAAAGAGAGGAGAGAGAGTCCCAGGGAGAGTCAGAGGAGACACAGTTGTTTCTTGTCAGCCTGTTCTGCCAGTGCAGCCGTGCATGACAACACACAAATTGGCTACCATGGACTAGAGTTCAGTCACAGTGGAGAAGTGGAGCATATCAATCTGTAATGTTGAATACCTTTATTCAGTACCCGGGCAGTGTCTCGTAGTATTCATAACTCACACCGCGCTATGCACAATTGTATTCCTGATGCGTGAAACTAAATCTCTCCTTAGTGAGACACAAAAGTCTTATGAATATACAAATACAGACGATAAACGAATGACAGGGCCTGTAGTCTGGCCACAATAACATCTTACGTCAAAATAAAATAGCAGGAGATGTACAGGAGACTGACTGTGTTTTGTTGTTGTTGCCAGGACCTTCTATGATAGCAGGCTTATTTGAATCATTCTCCACAGGCCATATTGGTGCTGATGCTAAACAGAACCTAATGTGAGACCCATCAAAATACCCTGGGAGAGGGGGATTCAGTCTGCGCAGGCAAGCGGAAAAGCAACAGCCTGTTTATCACCCTACCCCTCATTGTGCTCCTAACCTCACTGTGGCGTCCCCCTCCCTCTCTCTATCGTCTCCTTCTCTCTCCCTCTCTCTATCCTCTCCCCCTCTCTCTATCGTCTCCCTCTCTCTCCCTCGCTCTATCCTCTCCCCCTCTCTCTATCGTCTCCTTCTCTCTATCCTCTCCCCCTCTCTCTATCGTCTCCCTCTCTCTCCCTCTCTCTATCCTCTCCCCCTCTCTCTATCGTCTCCCTCTCTCTATCCTCTCCCCCTCTCTCTATCGTCTCCCTCTCTCTCCCTCTCTCCATCTCTATTCTCTCCCTTTCTCCATCTCTATTCTCTCCCTCTCTCTATCCTCTCCCCCTCTCTCTATCGTCTCCCTCTCTCTCCCTCTCTCCATCTCTATTCTCTCCCTTTCTCCATCTCTATTCTCTCCCTCTCTCTATCCTCTCCCCCCTCTCTCTCTCTCTATCCTCTCCCCCTCTCGCTCTCTCCCCTCTCCCCCTCTCTCTATCTTCTCTCTCTCTCTATTGTCTCCTTTTCTCTATCCTCTCCATCCCTCTATCCTCTCCTCCTTTCTCTCTCTATCCTCTCCCTCTATCTATCCTCTCCCCTCTCCCTCTCTCTCTCTCTATCCTCTCCATCTCTCACCATTTCTCCCTCTCTCCCTCTCTCTATCCTCTATCCCCTCTCTTGCTCTCTCAATCCTCTCCCTCTCCCACTTTCTCCCTCTCCCTCTCTCCCCTCTCTCTATCCTCTCTCTCTATCCTTTCCCTCTCTCCCCCTTTCTCCCTCCCTCTCCCTCTATCCTCTCCTCCTCTCTCTCTCTCTCTATCCTCTCCCTCTCTCTATCCTCTCCCCTCTCCCCTTTTCTCCCTCTCTCCCCCCTCTATCCCCTCTCTCGCTCACTCTATCCTCTCCCTCTCTCCCACTTTCTCCCTCTCTCCCACTCTCTATCCTCTCCCTCTCTCTTTCTCTTTCCCTCTCTCTCTCTATCCTTTCTCTCTCGCCCCCTTTCTCCCTCTCTCCCCCTCTCTATCCTCTCCCTCCTCTCCCTCTCTCTATCCTCTCACTCTCTCTATCCTCTCTCTCTCTCTCTCTCTCTCTCTCTCTCTCTCTCTCTCTCTCTCCTCTCTCTCTCTCTCTCTCTCTCTCTCTCTCTCTCTCTCTCTCTCTCTCTCTCTCTCTCCCCCCCCCCCCCCCCCCAGTTCTCCGCAGTGGCATCATGCATGAGGGTACTCCCTGAATGACAAAACAGAAACAGATTTGTTTAGCTTGCCGTTGTGTCCTCTCTGAAGAGACCCTGTCTTCATGGTGAGGGGAGGAATGTCTTCACTGAGCTGTTTTGTCTTTTCTTTCTCTCTGCTGTGCATCCTTTCCTTTACGTATCCCCCTCTTCTTCTCTGGTGTTTACTCAATGTGATGTTGCATTTTTAAAACACTTTTTTGGCTTCTTTGTAGGGTGTACTTGTGCATGTTTACTGTATTCTGACCGGGCTGGAGCCCAGATGGCTAGCCTTCTTGGGTTGTGACACAGAGAGCTGGGAGACCAGAGAGTTGTCCATGGAGGAGAGAGAGAGAGAGAGTCTGACAGTCACTGTGAAGCTTTCTGCTCTGTGTCCAGAGAGATAACAGGACTACATTTAGTATTTCACATCCACTCCCTACTGAATCTCTGTCCATAACTCTCTCCATCTCTCTCTATGTCAGGGTTAGAACCCTCTGCCTGAGGCCTTAGACCTTCAGCATATCTTGTGTATCTCCTGTCTTGTGTATCTCCTTGCCATATCTTCATTTTAAGCCTATTAGAAAGTATGTGCCCTCAGGCCTGGAGGGAAGCAAAAGCCATTCCTCTACCTAAGAATAGTAAAGCCTGGCTCAAATAGCCGACCAATCAGGCTGTTACAAACCCTTAGTATACTTTTGGAAAAAATTGTGCTTGACTAGATGCAATGCTATTTTACAGTAAACAAATTGCCAACAGACTTTCAGCATGCGTATAGGGAAGGACATTCAACAAGCACAGCACTTAAACAAGTGAAATTGATGATAAAAAGATTGTGGGGGCTGTTTTGTTAGATTTCAGTGCGGCTTTTGATATTATCGATCATAGTCTGCTGCTGGAAAACGTATGTGTTATGGTTTTACACCCCCTGCTATATTGTGGATAAAGAATTATCTGTCTAACAGAACACAGAGGCCGTTCTTTAATGGAAGCCTCTCTAACATAATCCAGGTAGAATTAGGAATTCCCCAGGGCAGCTGTCTAGGCCCCTTTTTCCCCCAATTTTGAGTAAAGCCAATGTGTCTATGTATGTGGATGACTTAACACTATACATGTCAGCTACTACAGCAACTGAAATGACTGCAACACTTAACAAAGAGCTGCAGTTAGTTTCAAAATTGGAGGCAAGGAATAACTTAGTCCTAAATATTTCAAAAACTAAAAGCATTATATTTGGGACAAATCATTCACTAAACCCTAAACCTCAACTAAATCTTGTAATTAATAATGTGGAAATTGAGCAAGTTGAGGTGACTAAACTGCCTGGAGTAACCCTGGATTGTAAACTGTCATGGTCAAAACACATTGATACAACAGTAACTAAGATGGGGAGAAGTATGTCCGTAATAAAGCACCTTCTAAACAGCACTGTCAACAGTGTACATGCGGAGCTAACATTAATGATATGCATGTCAATCTCTCATGGCTCAAAGTGGAGGAGAGATTGACTTCATCACTACTTGTTTTTGTAAGAAGTGTTGACATGCTGAATCCACCGAGGTGTCTATTTAAACTACTAGCACACAGCTCAGACACCCATGCATACCCCACAAGACATGCCACCAGAGGTCTCTTCACAATCCCTCTTCATAATCCAGAACAGACTATGGGAGGCGCACATTCCTACATAGAGCCATGACTACATGGAACTCTATTCCACATCAGGTAACTGATGCAAGTAGAAGAATCCGATTTAAAAAACAGATACAAATACACCTTATGGAACAGTGGGGACTGTGAAGAGACACACACTCAGGAACAGACACACACACAGGAACAGACACAAGTAGACACACGCTAGCACACGCACTCTACACCAACGTACGTTGTAACGTTGTTGTATGGTGGTATTATACATTTTGTATTGTAGATATGTAGTGGTGTAATAATGTCATATGATGTACTGTTATATATTTTGTTTTATATGTAATGTAAGTGTCTTAATGTGTTTGGACCCCAGGAAGAGAAGCTGCTGCCTTGGCAGGAACTAATGGGGATCCATAATAAACCCTAGGAAGAGAAGCTGCTGCCTTGGCAGGAACTAATGGGGATCCATAATAAACCCTAGAAAGAGAAGCTGCTGCCCTGACAGGAACTAATGGGGATCCATAATAAACCCTAGGAAGAGAAGCTGTTTCTCTAGGAAGAGAAGCTGTTTCATGTTTCTGTGATTTACTATGTGCCTGAGAGATAAATCTTTACCATAACGACATGTTACTTCTACATAGTTCACACCAGTATGTTCTGATTTACAGGTATGAACAGATGTTTATTGCACAGTTGTGGCTTTTAAGAAACACATGGAATACATTTATACTGTTCACATGCCGTTTGTACATTTCTGAATTCTGAAATATTGAATTAGATCTAGTACGTTAGTGTTGCGTGATGTGAGCGTCGTTAGTCTCATAAGGATGGTTATAGTATGTTGTGCGTTTTGAGCCGCAACGCTCCCTCAACGTCCAATCAGAGATGATTTGCGGTCTCACATTGTAGCTGGAGGAGTACAGTGACATCAGTATGATTTGTTACTTCCTCATGACCCCAGGTCATCTTGCTCTGAGTACAAATACTTCAGTCTAAGACAGCCTGAGATGTAGTCTGTCCTCCTCCCTCACCCCACTTCCTACTCTGTCCTCCAGCTAATGCTAAGTAGTGTATCTGTCATGCCACTGGAATCTGTATATCTCTCAAGAGGACCACAACGTAGAATAAATAAACCCACTGTGTGACACAGAGGCATCTCCATTTCACATGATGTACAGTATCTCTGTGAGTCATGTCACCAGCATGATATCACGTATCAATCATACAGTAGTTACTGCCTACAGGAAGTAGGGGAAAAGAGAGGAAGATCCAACAGGAAGGAATGTACGTAATAGGACATGGGTAATCCTATCAGTCTGCACCACTGAGCTTCTGCTCATCCACTGGTCTGGTGTGTACAGAGAAGAGAGAGGAACCTGTACTAGGAGATGATGCTGATGTAAATTGATGCTGTCAGCCAGACAGTCTACTCATTCCAGTCTCCCAACCTCTCTCTCCCTCTACATTACAGTCTCCCAACCTCTCTCTCCCTCTACATTACAGTATCCCAACCTCTCTCTCCCTCTACATTCCAGTCTCCCAACCTCTCTATCCCTCTACATTCCAGTCTCCCAACCTCTCTCTCCCTCTACATTCCAGTATCCCAACCTCTCTATCCCTCTACATTCCAGTCTCCCAACCTCTCTCTCCCTCTACATTACAGTATCCCAACCTCTCTCTCCCTCTACATTCCAGTATCCCAACCTCTCTATCCCTCTACATTCCAGTATCCCAACCTCTCTCTCCCTCTACATTCCAGTATCCCAACCTCTCTATCCCTCTACATTCCAGTATCCCAACTTCTCTCCCTCTACATTCCAGTCTCCCAACCTCTCTATCCATCTACATTCCAGTATCCCAACCTCTCTCCCTTTACATTCCAGTATCCCAACCTCTCTATCCCTCTACATTCCAGTCTCCCAACCTCTCTATCCCTCTACATTACAGTATCCCAACCTCTCTCTCCCTCTACATTACAGTCTCCCAACCTCTCTCTCCCTCTACATTCCAGTATCCCAACCTCTCTATCCCTTTACATTCCAGTATCCCAACCTCTCTCTCCCTCTACATTCCAGTATCCCAACCACTCTCTCCCTCTACATTCCAGTCTCCCAACCTCTCTCTCCCTCTACATTCCAGTATTCCAACCTCTCTCTCCCTCTACATTCCAGTATCCCAACCTCTCTATCCCTCTACATTCCAGTATCCCAACCTCTCTCCCTCTACATTCCAGTCTCCCAACCTCTCTCTCCCTCTACATTCCAGTATCCCAACCTCTCTCTCCCTCTAGATTACAGTATCCCAACCTCTCTCTATCCCTCTACATTCCAGTATCCCAACCTCTCTATCCCTTTACATTCCAGTATCCCAACCTCTCTCTCCCTCTACATTCCAGTATCCCAACCTCTCTATCCCTCTACATTCCAGTATCCCAACCTCTCTATCCCTCTACATTCCAGTCTCCCAACCTCTCTATCCCTCTACATTCCAGTATCCCAACCTCTCTCTCCCTCTACATTCTAGTATCCCAACCTCTCTCTCCCTCTACATTCCAGTATCCCAACCTCTCTCTCCCTCTACATTCTAGTATCCCAACCTCTGTCTCCCTCTACATTCCAGTATCCCAACCTCTCTCTCCCTCTACATTCCAGTATCCCAACCTCTCTATCCCTCTACATTCCAGTATCCCAACCTCTCTCCCTCTACATTCCAGTCTCCCAACCTCTCTCTCCCTCTACATTCCAGTCTCCCAACCTCTCTATCCCTCTACATTCCAGTCTCCCAAACTCTCTCTCGCTCTACATTCCAGTCTCCCAACCTCTCTCTCCCTCTACATTCCAGTATCCCAACCTCTCTATCCCTCTACATTCCAGTCTCCCAACCTCTCTCTCCCTCTACATTCCAGTCTCCCAACCTCTCTCCCTCTACATTCCAGTCTCCCAACCTCTCTCTCCCTCTACATTACAGTATCCCAACCTCTCTCTCCCTCTACATTACAGTCTCCCAACCTCTCTATCCCTCTACATTCCAGTATCCCAAACCTCTCTCTCCCTCTACATTCCAGTATCCCAACCTCTCTATCCCTCTACATTCCAGTATTCCAACCTCTCCCTCTACATTCCAGTATCCCAAACCTCTCTCTCCCTCTACATTACAGTCTCCCAACCTCTCTCTCCCTCTACATTCCAGTATCCCAACCTCTCTCTCCCTCTACATTACAGTCTCCCAACCTCTCTATCCCTCTACATTCCAGTATCCCAAACCTCTCTCTCCCTCTACATTCCAGTCTCCCAACCTCTCTATCCCTCTACATTACAGTCTCCCAACCTCTCTATCCCTCTACATTCCAGTATCCCAAACCTCTCTCTCCCTCTACATTACAGTCTCCCAACCTCTCTATCCCTCTACATTCCAGTATCCCAACCTCTCTATCCCTTTACATTCCAGTATCCCAACCTCTCTCTCCCTCTACATTCCAGTATCCCAACCTCTCTATCCCTCTACATTCCAGTATCCCAACCTCTCTATCCCTCTACATTCCAGTCTCCCAACCTCTCTATCCCTCTACATTCCAGTATCCCAACCTCTCTCTCCCTCTACATTCTAGTATCCCAACCTCTCTCTCCCTCTACATTCCAGTATCCCAACCTCTCTCTCCCTCTACATTCTAGTATCCCAACCTCTGTCTCCCTCTACATTCCAGTATCCCAACCTCTCTCTCCCTCTACATTCCAGTATCCCAACCTCTCTATCCCTCTACATTCCAGTATCCCAACCTCTCTCCCTCTACATTCCAGTCTCCCAACCTCTCTCTCCCTCTACATTCCAGTCTCCCAACCTCTCTATCCCTCTACATTCCAGTCTCCCAAACTCTCTCTCGCTCTACATTCCAGTCTCCCAACCTCTCTCTCCCTCTACATTCCAGTATCCCAACCTCTCTCCCTCTACATTCCAGTCTCCCAACCTCTCTCTCCCTCTACATTCCAGTCTCCCAACCTCTCTCCCTCTACATTCCAGTCTCCCAACCTCTCTCTCCCTCTACATTACAGTATCCCAACCTCTCTCTCCCTCTACATTACAGTCTCCCAACCTCTCTATCCCTCTACATTCCAGTATCCCAAACCTCTCTCTCCCTCTACATTCCAGTATCCCAACCTCTCTATCCCTCTACATTCCAGTATTCCAACCTCTCCCTCTACATTCCAGTATCCCAAACCTCTCTCTCCCTCTACATTACAGTCTCCCAACCTCTCTCTCCCTCTACATTCCAGTATCCCAACCTCTCTCTCCCTCTACATTACAGTCTCCCAACCTCTCTATCCCTCTACATTCCAGTATCCCAAAACTCTCTCTCCCTCTACATTCCAGTCTCCCAACCTCTCTATCCCTCTACATTACAGTCTCCCAACCTCTCTATCCCTCTACATTCCAGTATCCCAAACCTCTCTCTCCCTCTACATTACAGTCTCCCAACCTCTCTATCCCTCTACATTCCAGTATCCCAACCTCTCTCTCCCTCTACATTCCAGTATCCCAACCTCTCTCTCCCTCTACATTCCAGTATCCCAACCTCTCTATCCCTCTACATTCCAGTCTCCCAACCTCTCTATCCCTCTACATTCCAGTATCCCAACCTCTCTATCCCTCTACATTCCAGTCTCCCAACCTCTCTCTCCCTCTACATTCCAGTATCCCAACCTCTCTCTCCCTCTACATTCCAGTATCCCAACCTCTCTCTCCCTCTACATTACAGTATCCCAACCTCTCTCTCCCTCTACATTCCAGTATCCCAACCTCTCTATCCCTCTACATTCCAGTCTCCCAACCTCTCTCTCCCTCTACATTCCAGTATCCCAACCTCTCTCTCCCTCTACATTACAGTATCCCAACCTCTCTCTCCCTCTACATTCCAGTATCCCAACCTCTCTATCCCTCTACATTCCAGTCTCCCAACCTCTCTATCCCTCTACATTCCAGTATCCCAACCTCTCTATCCCTCTACATTCCAGTCTCCCAACCTATCTCTCCCTCTACATTCCAGTATCCCAACCTCTCTCTCCCTCTACATTACAGTATCCCAACCTCTCTCTCCCTCTACATTCCAGTATCCCAACCTCTCTATCCCTCTACATTCCAGTATCCCAACCTCTCTCTCCCTCTACATTACAGTCTCCCAACCTCTCTATCCCTCTACATTACAGTATCCCAACCTCTCTCTTCCTCTACATTCCAGTATCCCAACCTCTCTCTCCCTCTACATTCCAGTATCCCAACCTCTCTATCCCTCTACATTCCAGTCTCCCAACCTCTCTCTCCCTCTACATTCCAGTATCCCAACCTCTCTCTCCCTCTACATTACAGTATCCCAACCTCTCTCTCCCTCTACATTCCAGTATCCCAACCTCTCTCTCCCTCTACATTCCAGTCTCCCAACCTCTCTCTCCCTCTACATTCCAGTATCCCAACCTCTCTCTCCCTCTACATTCCAGTATCCCAACCTCTCTATCCCTCTACATTCCAGTCTCCCAACCTCTCTATCCCTCTACATTACAGTCTCCCAACCTCTCTATCCCTCTACATTACAGTATCCCAACCTCTCTCTCCCTCTACATTACAGTATCCCAACCGCTCTATCCCTCTACATTCCAGTATCCCAACCTCTCTATCCCTCTACATTACAGTATCCCAACCTCTCTATCCCTCTACATTCCAGTCTCCCAACCTCTCTCTCCCTCTACATTCCAGTATCCCAACCTCTCTCTCCCTCTACATTACAGTATCCCAACCTCTCTCTCCCTCTACATTCCAGTATCCCAACCTCTCTATCCCTCTACATTCCAGTCTCCCAACCTCTCTATCCCTCTACATTCCAGTATCCCAACCTCTCTATCCCTCTACATTCCAGTCTCCCAACCTATCTCTCCCTCTACATTCCAGTATCCCAACCTCTCTCTCCCTCTACATTACAGTATCCCAACCTCTCTCTCCCTCTACATTCCAGTATCCCAACCTCTCTATCCCTCTACATTCCAGTATCCCAACCTCTCTCTCCCTCTACATTACAGTCTCCCAACCTCTCTATCCCTCTACATTACAGTATCCCAACCTCTCTCTTCCTCTACATTCCAGTATCCCAACCTCTCTCTCCCTCTACATTCCAGTATCCCAACCTCTCTATCCCTCTACATTCCAGTCTCCCAACCTCTCTCTCCCTCTACATTCCAGTATCCCAACCTTTCTCTCCCTCTACATTACAGTATCCCAACCTCTCTCTCCCTCTACATTCCAGTATCCCAACCTCTCTCTCCCTCTACATTCCAGTCTCCCAACCTCTCTCTCCCTCTACATTCCAGTATCCCAACCTCTCTCTCCCTCTACATTCCAGTATCCCAACCTCTCTATCCCTCTACATTCCAGTCTCCCAACCTCTCTATCCCTCTACATTACAGTCTCCCAACCTCTCTATCCCTCTACATTACAGTATCCCAACCTCTCTCTCCCTCTACATTACAGTATCCCAACCGCTCTATCCCTCTACATTCCAGTATCCCAACCTCTCTATCCCTCTACATTCCAGCGTGTCCGTGAACATAAGAGGATCCTCTTTCCTTATGGAGTTATACCATCAGTCAGCTCAGATAGAGGCTCACATATCTGATGTACTTCCTATGCCTGTAAACTGGTTCACAGCCCCCAAACGGACACAGAGACACATAAACCTTCCAGCCATTTTGGAATTGTTTGGAAACTGCTGAAAGGCCTCTATCAAACACAAACCCTGGCTCTGACTCATAAACATATTTGTGTTTATCTCTTCTAAACACCTTGGAGACCCATCATCGCCTGACAAAAGCAGGGAATTAGAATTCCTGTTTTGAAAAAAGAGAGAAAAGAAGCCTTTCTAACGAAATAAATGGATAATTCCTCCACCGAGGACAGAGTGTGAATGATAACAAGATGAGAGGAGTGAGCAGGGTGAAGTATGGTCACGATCCAGAGACTCCTGTGCTTCAGTCAGCCCAAGGTGATTCTGCAACTGCTTCTTCACAACCTTTATTCTCACATTATATTATACATTCCCAAGATGCATTGCTCTCTGTGGGAGGAAGATGACTTTCTTGTTTTTCTGTCTTTGGGCAGGGGCTCTGTTAGTCAGGGGGAAGAGAATGTGGACTCTCTCGCCAGGCCCCGCCTGTGTGTCACCCCCCCAGTCACCTCTGGGCTGGGGTGGCCCAGGCTTTATGAAGGCTTCAACATGCCTGAAAGGGACACACAGCATGCGGTCTGCAGGGTCCCGCTCCACACACACACACACACACACACACACACACACACACACACACACACACACACACACACACACACACACACACACACACACACACACACACACACACACACACACACACACACACACACACACACACACATCACAAGAAATGAAGAAAGTTGAACCCTGAATTGGATCATCTCTTTGAGTTTAACCTGAAATGCCATTGGATCATCTCTTTGAGTTGAACCCTGAAATACCATTGGATCATCTCTTTGAGTTGAACCCTGAAATACCATTGGATCATATCTTTGAGTTGAACCCTGAAATACCATTGGATCATATCTTTGAGTTGAACCCTGAAATACCATTGGATCATCTCTTTGAGTTGAACCCTGAAATGCCATTGGATCATCTCTTTGAGTTGAACCCTGCAATGCCATTGGATCATATCTTTGAGTTGAACCCTGAAATACCATTGGATCATATCTTTGAGTTGAACCCTGCAATACCATTGGATTATCTCTTTGAGTTGAACCCTGAAATGCCATTGGATCATCTCTTTGAGTTGAACCCTGAAATGCCATTGGATCATATCTTTGAGTTGAACCCTGAAATACCATTGGATCATATCTTTGAGTTGAACCCTGAAATACCATTGGATCATCTCTTTGAGTTGAACCCTGAAATGCCATTGGATCATCTCTTTGAGTTGAACCCTGAAATGCCATTGGATCATATCTTTGAGTTGAACCTTGAAATACCATTGGATCTCATAGTTCTCTCTGCATGGTGCTTCATGATAGTTTTCTCAAGCTGAGCCTGTATTTGGAAGAATAGGCCTATCACAAATTTAGCCAAGGTGGATTTTCTCTTTGTATTTAAAGTGGCAGGCGATGAAATGGATAGGGAAGTGTATTTTGGATACTGGTACTGGACACATTGCTTGACACTGGGACATTAAACTACCGCTGGGCTACTCAGATTTGGGAATATCAGACTAGGACCTGGATGTGAGTTGTTGCTGTTGACGTGGCTGTGAAAAGGATCTATCCCAGTGGGATTGGTCTGGTTCTGTGTTATTACAGCAGACACCATGCAACCTGTATCTCTGCTGGTGGTGGTGCTGGCCATGCTGGGGGTCTGCCCTCATAAGGGTCCTCATCATTGGGCCCCTCGCCACACTGGTCTGCGGAGATCTCAATCCCACTGGTGTAAGAGACAGCAGGGGAAGACTCAGGGGCCCCACCAAGACCCCTTGCCTCTGAGGTACCACGGCAGCAAGACACACAAATGGAACCACTTCTTCCACAGTAAGTCTAACTAAATGATCTGTGCATTCTATCGAAAGGTGGAGAAACCTGGAGCTTTTACAAATGAACTGATCCCAAACCTCTTTGGCTTGAATGTACGGACATCATTTGCATCACTTTTCCTAGTAATTGCGGTCAATGTTTGAGTTATTGTAATCATCACAAGTTGATAGTCTCCTGGAGTGGGATGCAGGGAAGGGTGGAAAAGTTGTCTGTACTTTCATGCTATCTTTTCTCTTCATGGAGGTTGTGCCAAGGAAAGGAGAAATGGCTGTGGTGTTAAATGCACTCTACTGTCTCCTCTCTTCTCCCAGCTCGCAGCTGTCACAGCCAAGACAAATATGTTATTTTCTCTGCCTCTGCTGCTCTGATCAAGGCAACAACTCACATCCAGGTCCTCGCCTGCTCTGATCAAGGCAACAACTCACATCCAGGTCCTCGCCTGCTCTGATCAAGGCAACAACTCACATCCAGGTCCTCGCCTGCTCTGCGATAGAGAGGAGATATGCGCGGGAGAGGCTGCATGCTCGGAGAGAAGCTCAGCTATTGTTATCTGATACTGCATGGATGGCTGTCGTAGGCAATGGAGAGGAAGCCGACTAAAACAGCTTTAAAGGCAACTGTTTGTATTCCTCAGGTCCAAATTCAATACAAAAACAAAGAGAAAGATAGTGAACCCAAACAAAGATCTTTCCAGTATTTGTTTTAATATCTGAGCTATTTATTGGGGGATGTATTCATCCACTTGCTTTAGTCTGCTTGTGTTGTGAATGGTTCCGTACTTCTCAGAATGAAGCTCAAATCATTTAAATCAGAGTTGTCTTCATACTCTGTTGGTCCCTCAAATTCAAATATGGACCTCAAAGACCGTTCCACTGATGTTTTTCATTCTTCCCCTCTAATCAGGGACTGGTTTAGACCTGGGACACCAGCTTGGTGATGCTCGGAGGGAGTAGGGGGTGATGATGCAACATAGTAGACACAACATCACATTGTTACTGTAGCTACCTCAGTTTTGTAGGGTGATCCTTCTCCACTTTCTAAAATAATTTACAACACATCTGCCTGCAGCCAGTGAATGCTTTCCACATGCCAGACCTCTCAGTCAGACCCGATGTTGCTGGTCTCAATGAAGCCACGGTCCATAATCGCCCGTATGTTTCAGTCTTGTACTGTTCTCTCCTGTTGGCTCCAAGAAAAGTTTAATTCCATTTGGAAGTATTCAGCTGAGCAGCCATTGGCAGAAGCAGGGCAATTAAAGGATTGGTGACAGCCTGGCAGGAGCGACACACTGTAGAACACTGACACAGAGGCTGGTTCAAGAAAAGAGCAGAATCACATTTGAGACCTAATTGGAGAGGAATGAATGAGACTGAGAAATAGAGGAGATAATGCGATTGAATGACGTTTACCATAATCTGCATGTCAGTATGACCTCCTGATCAATCTATTCCTCATCCTACATACAATGAGGCATAACTAATGAAGATCAACATATTGTACACAAAAGGGTGGATAGGCGACAGTTCTTCTTATGGTATGATAATACATTTAGATTTTCAGCATTTATTTATTTGGTCTGTGTGTTGTCAATAACATCTCCATCGCATATAAAGATGGCGATATGCCCATGATGGATGAGTTCCACTTACTCTCACTGGAGGGCGCTGTTGGGTAACTAATACGGCCTCAAAGGACAGGGCCTGAGCTGAAATTATAGGCTCTTTGTATGGGCTATGATATTACTTTTTATTAAGATTCTTAATTCATGTAATCAATGTCATTTTTTTAATGAACCTTTTACATAAAACATTTACTCATAAAATTTATCAAATTCAACCATCTTTTTTAATGAATACCTGTCATCGCTGGAGTATTGTCTAAAATCACAGACTAGACATTTTTTTATAAACTAGAATTGATTAAATGTAAAAGAACTGCATTGAAAAGACAATGACAAAATGTTGTCATTTAATTTTGAGTATCTTTAATCTTATTATGTGGAAAAACAATTGGCCTACAAAAAATAATAGACTACTTGGGCTAACGGAGGGAGGTCTGAAGGTTTTAGCCTGTAAATACTGTAAATTCGATTTAGGTTATGTTTTTCTCGTTTAGCAAATCTTACATATTTTAAAGTAGATTAGCATCATTGATCGTGGTTAAGAGAAACCTAGTTCCAAGATAATCACCCCTAAAGTGAATTTTAATTGCCTGATGAAGATGTGTATCTCACCCCAGCAGAAAGACAAAGCAGAGCTTGGGAGTATAGAACAGATACACTACATGACCAAAAGTATGTGGACACATGCTCGTCGAACATCTCATTCCAAAATCATGGCCATTAATATGAGGTTGGTCCCCCCTTAGCTGCTATAACAGCCTCCACTCTTCTGGGATGGCTTTCCACAGATGTTTGAACATTGCTGCGGGGATTTGCTTCCATTCAGCCACAAGTGCATTAGTGAGGTTGGGCACTGATGTTGGGCGATTAGGCCTGGCTCGCAGTCGGCATTCCAATTCATCCCACAAGTGTTTGATGGGGTTGAGGTCAGGGCTCTGCGCAGTCCAGTCCAGTCAAGTTCTTCCACACTGATATTGACAAAAGATTTCTGTATGGACCTCGCTACCTACCTCATCCCAATATTTGTTTTTGTTTTTCTGCTCTTTTGCACACCAGTATTTCTACTTGCTATATTGTAATTACTTCGCCACTATTGGCCTATTTATTGCCTTACCTCCTTACTTCATTTGCACACACAGTATACAGATTTTTCTATTGTGTTATTGAGTGTACGTTTGTTTATCCCATGTGTAACTCTGTGTTGTTTTTTGTCGCACTGCTTTATCTTGGCCAGGTCGCAGTTGTAAATGAGAACTTGTTCTCACCTTGTCTACCTGGTTGAATAAAGGTGAAATAAAAAATAAAAAAAATAAAAAATTGTGCACAGGGGCATTGTCATGCTGAAACAGGAAAGGGCCTTCCCCAAACTGTTGCCACAAAGTTCAAAGCACATAATCGTCTAGAATGTCATTGTATGCTGTAGTGTTAAGATTTCCATTCACTGGAACCAAGGGGTCTAGCCCGAACCATGAAAAACAGCCCCAGACCATTATTCCTCCTCCACCAAACTTTACAGTTGGCACTATGTATTGGGGCAGGTAGTGTTCTCCTGGCATCCGCCAAACACAGATTCGTCCTTCGGACTGCCAGATGATGAAGTGTGATTCATTACTCCAGAGAACACGTTTCCGTTGCTCCAGATTCCAATGGCTGCGAGCTTTACACCCCTCCAGGCGATGCTTAGCATGGCGCATGGTGAACTTAGGCTTGTGAGCGGCTGCTCGGCCATGGAAACCCATTTCATGAAACTCCTGATGAACAGTTCTAGTGTTGACGTTGCTACCAGAGGCAGTTTGGAACTTGTTAGTAAGTTTTGCAACCGAAGACAGAAGAATTTATACGCGCTATGCGCTTCAGCACTCGGCGGTCCCTTTCTATGAGCTTGTGTGGCCTACCACTTCGCAGTTGAGCCGTTGCTGCTCCAAGATGCTTCCACTTCACAATAACAGCACTTACAGTTGACCGGGGCAGCTCCAGCTGGGCAGAAATTTTATGAACTGACTCGTTGCGACGGTGCCCCATTGAAAGTCACTGAGCTCTTCGGTAAGGCCATTCTACTGCCAATGTTTTTCTATAAAGATTGCATGGCTGTGTGCTCGATTTTATACACCTGTCAGCAACGGGTGTGGCTGAAATAGCTGAATCCACTAATTTGAAGGGGTGTCCACATACCTTTGTATAAATAGTGTAGTTCTATTGCCACTCAAATAGGTCATTACTTGATATCCCATGGCTTCTGTGCATTGATTTTGAGAAAACATCTTATTCTATAGGTTGTAGGTTAATAGTTGTCATTTTGTTTGTTCTATTCGAGACAATGTTACATTTTTGGGGAACAGAAATTACTTTCAGTCAACCAAAACAGGGTTTGTGTTGTTTTCAACTCTATATTCTATTATTATTATTATCATTATTATTATTGCATACTATTGCTTAGTATAAAAACAAATCGAAATTTATAAGAACAGGGAAAAGTCTAACACGTGGCCTGATCTATCCTTCACACACATAGGCTACCTATAGGTTTACCACGTGCATGGGAATTGTGAATAACAAACTTAACTGTATTGTGGTAGGCAACATACATAAATGTTACCAGTCACCTCCGTAAGTGAAAAGATTTGATAGCTCATCTGCGCTGCGCTCACCAATCCAGCATGTAAGAGGTTAAATTTATTCTATGGAAAAACCAATTGTAAGCTTCTTGAAGGGGGGAGAATGGCACATACCATTTGACGAGGCATTCAGCTCCAGTGAATGAAGTGCTGTGAATGTGAATTCGAACACCCCTGCCGGAGGTGAAGGGGTCCGCGGCGCTCACAGGGGATTCGAAAACCCAAATACGCTTTTGTGGATTGAAACTTTGGTAACCCAAGGGCCACTGAATTGATGGAAAAGTAGTAGTGATCCACGACCGATGGATCCGGGTTACAAAGTGTCCAGCCTTTTGCCTATCTAAACCCGGAGAAAAGAAACTTCTGAAGTTCCCGTTGTCAAGTGACAGATTCAAAAACGGACCTAAATGATGTGACTGCAAGCATCGATTCTCTAGGAGGGGTTTACAACGGACCTCCACTGATTTTCTGTTTCACAAATGACGTTGTGGTGATTTCTCTCTGGATTGTTGCCTGTGATTTCCTCACTTTATTATCCATATAAATGGGAAGAGGATTATTTGAATTGGATTATACAGTTACCCGTTAATCAAGAACGCACGACTGATACGTGATGACAAACTCCAAGAAGCGATAGAACTGTTCTAAACGTCTGCCTAAATAACATGTAAAAAAAAAAAAAACTCGAAACTTGCTTCCATAGCTTTTGGATATCACGTCAGTTTAAAACTATTGATATCACGTCAGTTTAAAACGATTGATATCACGTCAGTTTAAAACTATTGATACACCGCAGATCACGCGTTCTATTCCCATTTTGCGGCAGTTTGTTCTCGGTAGATTTTTATATTCTCCACAATTCATGGAATACTACTTTTGAGTCGAGATATTGGAATAACATTTTAAATATTAACAAATCATTAACTATTTTATTTCGTAATTTTCTTGGTATTCTGAAACCAGTTTTGAAATTGACACCAGGATTATGAAGGAGTGGATTGTTGAAGTATTTCACGAATAATTTGGATTAATCAAGCAATATTCTCAGACGAGAGACGTTGAATAATGTCGCCAACTTCTATTGGGATGGCGGTTTTACTTGGAATTCTCCATGTGTGCTCAGGTAGGCAACTTATCATTCACTTGCTGCTTTGCATTTGGACACACCTGGGTTGGACATTTGGTATGAATATAAGATGTACCATTCAATTGCATATATTCATCTACTTTTACTGCACAATCTATGCATTATATTCTATAATGTATGATAATACATTGTACCATCCCTCACTGTGCGTACACAGCCAAGTCATTCTTTGCCAAGAAAAGTAGCCTAGGTCTATACTTTTTCAATAGCAGGTCAATTATGAAAGTGTGAAACTGAGACCTGTGAACCTAAACATTTACAATCAGTGCTGGGGCAAAATGTTTCGTTTTGTTTGCAAGGCTATACAATGTGAAGTAGGACTAGACATTTTAATATCAATTAGAAAATCCAGGAATAAATAGTCTATTAATTTATTGTACAGAAGTGGCAGTTAAATACACTTCAAACAACAAGAGCTTCAGATGGTGGTTTCAAGTACTGTAGTCCCTGTTCTTATTTCTCTTTAAGACTTATGCGTGGTGCAGCGGTCTAAGGCACTGCATCTCAGTGCAAGAGGTGTCGTCACTACAGTCCCTGGTTCAAATCCAGGCTGTATCACATCTGGCTGTGTTTGGGAGTCCCATAGGGAAGCGTCGGGCAGAGTAGAGTAGGGTAGAGTCCCATTGGCCCAGCGTCGTCCGGCTTTGGCCGGGGTAGACTGTCATTGTAAATAAGAATTTGTTCTTAACTGACTTGCCTAGTTAAATAAAGGTACAATTTAATAAAGACCAACTAAATCATACAATAACATATGAAGGGCGGAGAGGCCTATTGGCCTACTTCTCCTGACATGAACAGCATGATCAATCAAAGGCTACTGAGAGTACATCAGTATACTGTACACAGCTTTTGACTGCAAAAAGTCTACTTTCAGGGATGGGTGAGGGGGCGGACTAGCTTTCTAACCCTGAACTGCTTGTGCAGTATGCAGGACTATCACAGTGATTCCTGTGGGAGGCTCGGAGGGAGCTGTCCTCATCACTCAAACAGACAGTGGTGGACCCCGTGGAGATTGGGCTGCAGTGTTTGTCCTGGTGATAGCGTGGTCCATTTCCAGTGGTGTAAAGTACTTAAGGAAAAATACTTCATAGTGCTACTTAAGTACTTTTTTGGGGGTATCTGTACTTTACTTTACTATATCTATGTTTGACAACTTTTAGTTTTTCTTCACTACATTCCTAAAGAAAATATTGTACTTTTTACTCCATACATTTTCCCTGACAACCAAAAGTACTCGTTATATTTTGAATGCTTAACAAGACAGGAACATTGTCAAATTCACACACTTATCAAGAGAACATCCCTGGTCATCTACTGCCTCTGATCTGGCGGACTCACTAAACATAAATGCATCTTTTGTAAATAATGTCAGAGTGTGCCCCTGGCTATCAGTCAATTTTTTAAACAAGAAAATTGTGCCGTCTACTTTGCTTAATATAAGGAATTGTATATGATTTATACTTCTACTTTTGATACTTAAGTATATTTTAGCAGTTACATTTACTTTTGATGTTTAAACTTTTACTCAAGTAGTATTTTACTGGGTGACTTTCACTTTTACTTGAGTAACTTTCTATTAACGTATCTTTACTTTCTATTAACGTATCTTTACTTTCTATTAACGTATCTTTACTTTCTATTAACGTACCTTTACTTTCTATTAACGTATCTTTACTTTCTATTAACGTATCTTTACTTTCTATTAACATACCTTTACTTTCTATTAACGTATCTTTACTTTCTATTAACGTATCTTTACTTTCTATTAACGTATCTTTACTTTCTATTAACATACCTTTACTTTCTATTAACGTATCTTTACTTTCTATTAACGTATCTTTACTTTCTATTAACGTATCTTTACTTTCTATTAACGTATCTTTACTTTCTATTAACATACCTTTACTTTCTATTAACGTATATTTACTTTCTATTAACGTATCTTTACTTTCTATTAACGTATATTTACTTTCTATTAACGTATCTTTACTTTCTATTAACGTATCTTTACTTTCTATTAACGTATCTTTACTTTCTATTAACGTATCTTTACTTTCTATTATAGTATCTTTACTTTCTATTAAGGTATCTTTACTTTCTATTAATGTATCTTTACTTTCTATTAATGTATCTTTACTTTCTATTAAGGTATCTTTACTTTCTATTAAGGTATCTTTACTTGCATTCAAGTACTGTATGTTTTTCCACCACTGTCCATTTCCATAACAGGTGTGGTTTCCACTAGTTACCACAGCCACAAAGTCAAAATAGTCTGTATCTTAAAAATTTATGAAAACAAACAATGCTTTTTGGTCTTAATTTAAGCCTTAGGTTAGCACTGTGACAAAGCCCTGTACTGAAGGTTAGGGTTAGGGTTAGGAGGATTAGGTTTAAAATCCCAAATTTATGAAAGAAATTTGCGAAATTGGTAGGGTTTAGGACTTTGTCGCTGTGGTAACTACAGACAACCCAACACCAGCTCATCTGTGTTCTGTTTGGACATGATAGAGATTGGTGCCCAGTTTTACATTCTGACTTATAACTACTCTTACTGTGTTGCAACTGCTGTGTAGCTGTGTGTGGTGCTGTGGGAACTTGTTCTACTTGTCAAAATGGAAATGAAAATATACAATGTGGCATTCATTTCAAACATACACCATATTGCTGGTGGCATTTTGGCATCAAAGACATTGTTCAGCAATCTATTACTCAGACGTAATCATTTTGTGGCTAATTTTCTTCATCTATTGTGTGCTGTTTGGTTGGTGTCTGGCCAGACTCTCTCAATGTTGTGGTGTAATAAAGGAGTGAACTCAGGAGTGTTATGCCAGAACAGCCTACTTGTATTTTCTCTCACTCGCTCACTCTCTCACTCAGTCACTCACTCACTCACTCACAATTCAATGGACTTTATTGGCATGGGAAACATGTGTTAACATTGCCAAAGCAAGTGAGGTAGATAATATTTAAAAGTGAAATAAACAATAAAAATTAACAGTAAACATTACACATACAGAAGTTTCAAAAGAACAAAGACATTACAAATGTCATATTATGTATATATACTAGAGGTCGACCGATTATGATTTTTCAATGCCGATACCGATACCGATTATTGGAGGGCAAAAAAAGCCGATACCGATTAATCGGCCGATTTATTTATAAAAAAAACGTTTTTTTAAATTTTTAAAATTAAAATATATATTTTTTAAATATATATATATATATCATACACACACACACACATTTTTGTAATAATGACAATTGCAACAATACTGAATGAACAATCAACACTTATTTTAACTTAATATAATACATAAATACACACACGCACACAGCTCTGAAGTGACAATGATACTGAAGAGTCTGCTTAGGAGACAAATACTCTCAACTGTTTGAATAAAAATAGAGTTTAAGTTACCTGTGATGAATGTTGAAAACAAAAACTTTAATTTCTATATGCAGGAAATCCTATTTTAATAATGGGCATGGTAAGAATTGACAACCAAAGTGCGAGTCATAATTCCCATGACACCTAGCAAAATCTGAAAAGCGGTTCCTTCATTTATTCCATAGGATATTTTTAGATTCACTTAAAATAAGGTCTGCGTTTCGTGTAGGCTTACATCACCGTGCCAATTTTATAACTGTGTAGATATCCATAGGACAAGGTAACTCTGATCAATATTGGCTAAATATAAGCGAAGATAAAAAAAATTGTAGAGTGGATTTATGAAAATATGTTGACAAACGTTACCTTATCCTAGTGAGATTTACACGGGTATCAAAACGTCGAGGCGGTTTAAGCCTGCACGAAACACAGACCTTATTTGAAGTAGATCAAGACATTCTCTATGGAAGACATGAACGGTAAAATAACGAAGGAACCCCTTTCAAATTCAGCCGCAAGTTATTACAGGAATTATAACGCGTCGACTATTTCTCTCTAAACCATATACCTTTGACTAATCCGGAAACTATCACCTCGAAAACAAAACGTTTATTCCGTTCCGTATTTTATCTAACGGGTGGCATCCATGAGTCTAAATATTCCTGTTACATTGCACAACCTTCAATGTTGTCATAATTACGTAAAGTTCTGGCAAATTAGTTCGCAAAGAGCCAGGCGGCCCAAACTGTTGCATATACCCTGACTCTGCGTGCAATGAACGCAAGAGAAATGACACAATTTCACCTGGTTAATATTGCCTGCTAACCTGGATTTCTTTTAGCTAAATATGCAGGTTTAAAAATATATACTTGTGTATTGATTTTAAGAAAGGCATTGATGTTTATGGTTAAGTACACATTGGAGCAATGACAGTCATTGATTGATTGTTTTTTATAAGATAAGTTTAATGCTAGCTAGCAACTTACCTTAGCTTACTGCATTCGCTAACAGGCAGGCTCCTCGTGGAGTGCAATGTAATGAATGCAAGATTGGATCCCCCGAGCTGACAAGGTAAAAAATCTGTCGTTCTGCCTCGTTTTTCCTAGGCCGTCATTGAAAATAAGAATGTGTTCTTAACTGACTTGCCTAGTTAAATAAAGATTAAATAAAGGTGTAAAAAAAATAAAAAAATCGGCAAATCGGCGCCCAAAAATACCGATTTCCGATTGTTACGAAAACTTGAAATCGGAATGGCCGATTAATCGGTCGACCTCTAATATATACAGTGTTGTAATGATGTGCAAATGGTTCTCTGTCACTCTCTGAGTCTCCCCCCCCCTATCTCTCTCTGAGTCTCTTGCTATCTCTCTCATTCTCTCTCTCTTTTCCTCTCTCTCTTTTCCTCTCTCTTTCTCTCTCTCTCTCTCTCGTTCTCTCTCTCTCTTTCTCACATTCTCTCACATCAATGCCTTTATAGACCTGGGCCATACACTCTGGGCTTTCCAGGTCAGTTGCTCATACTCTATTATGAGGTGGCTAATGCCTGCCATCCCAGAGTGGATGTATAGCAAAGATCCACCTTATTCATTTTGAACCAAAACTGATTTTAAATGTTTAGGTTCACAGTTCACATGCTTTTCATAGCATAAAGCAGAGTTGTATATATTGCAACTTTGATGTAATGACAGTTGATTCTAAACTCATGAAAGGTAGGCTACTATTCAAAGAAACAGTTATGACGTCCCGTCTCCTGTTGATTGCAGTATATTATAGCTTCAGTTGGCCGATGCAATTACATCTAAGTCTCAGGTAATTGTTTTCAAGTTTAAACCTGGCATAATATTATAGCCTACCTGTACTTAATGCTTAGTACTCTGGTTAATGTCCTTTAAAACACTTACTCTTTCAGCAGATCATGAACAGAGTTAGAACAACTTAAAACTAAATGAAGAAATGATATGGCTGGGTATGATGGTGATTGACTCCATAAAAAAATGATATTGTAATTGAAACTGAAATGTAAGTTGTAAAGTATGTATATACGGGTCTAGTTGACAGTAGACACGCCACCAACACTCTGTGAGCTGTGACTTCTCACTCTATAGTAGGGTTCCCCAACTGGCGGCCCTCGGGTGGTTTTATTTGGCCCCCAAGAAGAAATATATACATATTTTATTTTTCATGTATTTATTTTTGGACATAAAAGACTATAAAATCACCAGCACATTCAAATTATTCTCACACATAACAGAGAGAGAGATATACTGAGTGGACAAATCATTAGGAACACCTTCTTTTCCATGACAGACTGACCAGGTGAATCCAGGTGAAAGCTATGATCCCTTTTTGATGTCACCTGTTAAATCAACTTCAATCAGTGTAGATGAAGGGGAGGAGACAGGTTAAAGAAGGATTTGTAAGGCTTGAGACAATTGAGACATGGATTGTGTATGTGTGCCATTCAGAGGGGGAATCAGTGTAGTGTAGCGTCTGCAGGGATAGAGGCCAGGGGTCACATTTCAGTCTCCATGGCAGAGCAGACCAGGGCTGATCCTCCCTGGATGGGGCTGTGTCAAGAATGCTCCTGTGTGAACTAGGAATTTGGTCAGTTACAAGTAATTACATTTGTATTGTTTCTACATTATCAGTGAATCATCTTCTTTACTTGCACTTTATGGTCATGATAAGGTGAGGCTTATCTGTGAGTGTATGAGTGAGAGGTGATCTTTACCCCTCTCAGACCTGTGATGACTTCCTGGTTTGCCATCTGGCTCTATCAGAGGTAGTACATTGATACCCACGTCCATCACGTGGTCCCCTGTTATCATGTGATTCATCCTGTTGCTAAACGCTAAATGGCTCCTATCTCAGCCTGCTATCTGTTCTCAGAGTTCTCCCCACCAGACCTTACTCACCTTGATGATACTGTAAACATCCTGCTGGACTGAAGGTCAGGAGCTGCATTTCCTTCATTTCAGATGCATTGAAAACAATAAGTTGGAGTCATTTTGCACTAGGCTTATGTTGACTGAAGGTGAAGTAACCTAGTTATATTTCAATCAGTCATTATCAGTCAACTTTACTGTTCCACCAGTTGACATGAGGTCTGGTTTAAACCAGTGCAGGTATCTATGTACACAAACTGAAGGTGCCAGCTGCCAAGTCAAAATGACTATTCAGTATTAACAGACATGATGGACAGACTAAAGTAGATGAATCACTCCTGCTTGCTTTCTCTCTCTCCAGTTGCCTCTCCTGTGTGATAATGTCTACGTGTAGCCTCCCCGGTGTGTGTGTTTGTGTGTGTGTCAGAGCCAGGATGTTGGTTAAAGGGCTGGGCAGTGAGAGTGGACCTCTATTCATCAGCCGCAGCCCAGAGCAGTTGAGGTCTTGACAAATTGACTCCTAAATGTAGATAATAAATTGTAGCCCCCCCAACTGGTGGTATGACAGGACACAGCAGGCACCAAAGCCAATTAATGAGCACCAGAGTCAGCTCACAGGTGGACCCTGTCTCCACCTCCACTCCTCTCACTTTCACATTCCTCCCTGTCTAATACCTGCAGTCATTATAGACTCTCCCACTCTGTACCCAACACACACTTTCATGGACTGTCTTTGATATAAAAAACAACAGCACTCTGTGGTGTATAAAGCCACTACCCAAAGAAAACTGAAAATTACACTTTTGATCCAATGTCATATGAGGATACCTTTGTGTTTACTGCTGAGCCCAAGTAAGCACAAAGTGTGATTTTTTAAATTCTAATCTGTGACACACCGGTTTGAGATGACAGAGTCCACAAAGCTCCATGAACCGCTTTCAGACACTTAATCCCCATTACTCTAACCCTAATCAAGCACAGTTTACACCCTGAGATCCAGGACTTGTTCAACTCTGGTTTTATCTCTATCAAACCACACCGAGTAGTTAGCAGAGGAATGCAGGAGGACGGCCCACATGATCTGTGTACAACTCGGGGGGAGGCAGGGAGAGTTATGTCTAAATCACCAACTCACCCAGGTCATTAGTGACTGACTAGATAAACATTTCATAGCGGTTTGTTTGAGGGAGATAAATCTGCAGTCAGTGACTCTTAATGATCTACTTTCCCCCAAACCATCTTCCTTTAATGGGCCTAAAATAGCACTTTAATTGGATAAATTAGCACATCCATTTGACATCAATAGTTTTGTAATTTGCAGACTCAGGAAGCACCCGGACTAATAAGCACTTCTAATAGAGGACACTGAGATAGTTCCGATTGGAAGAAACGGAGAAAACTCACTGTGCCCCGAGCACAAACCCTCTCTCCGTATTTTAAACCCCTGAAGAATGCAGTGGTACCTCTTCCCAGGCCGGGTTGAAGGGCGAGGGTGGGGTGTGTGGAGACACTGGGTATGTATGGTCACTGCACTGGTTAAAGGCTTAGTTAATGCTGTCTGTGGGGCTGAGCTGAGACTTTGTCAGAGAAGACATAGTTAAGCCCTGAGGAGAATAACAAGTCTACAGCACAACATGCCACTGGACTCTATAACCCCAACCCTAACCCTGTGGAGACACACTAGGAAGACATTAACTGGTCTACTCCCCAACAACACTATGATGACATTAACAGGTCTATAACCCAACAACACCATGATGACATTAACAGGTCTACACCCCAACAACACTATAATGACATTAGCAGGTCTACACCCCAACAACACTAGGAAGACATTAACTGGTCTACACCCCAACAACACCATGATGACATTAACAGGTCTACACCCCAACAACACTATGATGACATTAACAGGTCTACACCCCAACAACACCATGATGACATTAACAGGTCTACACCCCAACAACACTATAATGACATTAACAGGTCTACACCCCAACAACACTATAATGACATTAACAGGTCTACACCCCGACAACACTATGATGACATTAACAGGTCTACACCCCAACAACACTATAATGACATTAACAGGTCTACACCCCAACAACACTATAATGACATTAACAGGTCTACACCCCGACAACACCATGATGACATTAACAGGTCTACACCCCAACAACACTATAATGACATTAACAGGTCTACACCCCAACAACACTAGGATGACATTAACAGGTCTACACCCCGACAACACTATGATGACATTAACAGGTCTACAACCCAACAACACCATGATGACATTAACAGGTCTACACCCCAACAACACCATGATGACATTAACAGGTCTACAACCCAACAACACTAGGATGACATTAGCAGGTCTACAACCCAACAACACCATGATGACATTAACAGGTCTACACCCCAACAACACTAGGATAACATTAACAGGTCTACACCCCAACAACACTAGGATGACATTAGCAGGTCTACAACCCAACAACACCATGATGACATTAACAGGTCTACACCCCAACAACACTATGATGACATTAACAGGTCTACACCCCAACAACACTAGGATGACATTAACAGGTCTACACCCCAACAACACTAGGATGACATTAACAGGTCTACACCCCAACAACACTAGGATGACATTAACAGGTCTACACCCCAACAACACTGTAATGACATTAACAGGTCTACACCCCAACAACACTAGGATGACATTAACAGGTCTACACCCCAACAACACTAGGATAACATTAACAGGTCTACACCCTAACAACACTAGGATGACATTAACAGGTCTACATCCCAACAAAACTATAATGACATTAACAGGTCTACACCCCAACAACACTAGGATGGCATTAACAGGTCTACACCCCAACAACACTAGGATGGCATTAACAGGTCTACACCCCAACAACACTATAATGACATTAACAGGTCTACACCCCAACAACACTAGGATGACATTAACAGGTCTACACCCCAACAACACTATGATGTCATTAACAGGTCTACACCCCAACAACACTATAATGACATTAGCAGGTCTACACCCCAACAACACTAGGAAGACATTAACTGGTCTACACCCCAACAACACCATGATGACATTAACAGGTCTACACCCCAACAACACTATGATGACATTAACAGGTCTACACCCCAACAACACCATTTTGACATTAACAGGTCTACACCCCAACAACACTATAATGACATTAACAGGTCTACACCCCGACAACACTATGATGACATTAACAGGTCTACACCCCAACAACACCATGATGACATTAACAGGTCTACACCCCAACAACACTATAATGACATTAACAGGTCTACACCCCAACAACACTAGGATGACATTAACAGGTCTATAACCCAACAACACCATGATGACATTAACAGGTCTACAACCCAACAACACTAGGATGACATTAGCAGGTCTACAACCCAACAACACCATGATGACATTAACAGGTCTACACCCCAACAACACTAGGATAACATTAACAGGTCTACACCCCAACAACACTAGGATGACATTAGCAGGTCTACAACCCAACAACACCATGATGACATTAACAGGTCTACACCCCAACAACACTATGATGACATTAACAGGTCTACACCCCAACAACACTAGGATGACATTAACAGGTCTACACCCCAACAACACTAGGATGACATTAACAGGTCTACACCCCAACAACACTGTAATGACATTAACAGGTCTACACCCCAACAACACTATGATGACATTAACAGGTCTACACCCCAACAACACTAGGATGACATTAACAGGTCTACACCCTAACAACACTAGGATGACATTAACAGGTCTACATCCCAACAACACTGTAATGACATTAACAGGTCTACACCCCAACAACACTATGATGACATTAACAGGTCTACACCCCAACAACACTAGGATGACATTAACAGGTCTACACCCCAACAACACTAGGATGACATTAACAGGTCTACACCCCAACAACACTAGGATGACATTAACAGGTCTACACCCCAACAACACTATAATGACATTAACTGGTCTACACCCCAACAACACTGTAATGACATTAACAGGTCTACACCCCAACAACACTAGGATGACATTAACAGGTCTACACCCCAACAACACTATAATGACATTAACAGGTCTACACCCTAACAACACTAGGATGACATTAACAGGTCTACATCCCAACAAAACTATAATGACATGAACAGGTCTACACCCCAACAACACTATAATGACATTAACAGGTCTACACCCCAACAACACTAGGATGGCATTAACAGGTCTACACCCCAACAACACTATAATGACATTAACAGGTCTACACCCCAACAACACTAGGATGACATTAACAGGTCTACACCCCAACAACACTATGATGTCATTAACAAGACACCTGCAAGTTCCCGAACATTTCTGGGGGGAATGGCCCTACCCCTCACCCTCGTCCCAGATGTGCTCAGTGGGATTGAGATCCGGGCTCTTCGCTTGCCAATGCAGAACACTGACATTCCTGTCTTGCAGGAAATCACTCACAGAACGAGCAGTATGGCTGGTGGCATTGTCATGCTGGAGGGTCATGTAAGGATGAGCCTGTAGGAAGGGTACCACATGAGGGAGGAGGATGTCTTCCCTGTAACACACAGCATTGAGATTGCCTGCAATGACAACAAGTTTATTCCGATGATGCTGTGACACACCGCCCCAGACCATGACGGACCCTGCACCTCCAAATTGATCCTGCTCCAGAGTACAGGCCTCTATGTAACGCTCATTCCTTCGACGATAAACACAAATCTGACCATAGCAGTAAGGCACCTCTGGGTTTGTGGTATATGGCCAAAATGCCACCGCTAAGAGCTGTATCCAGGCACTCCGTGTTGCTTCATGCTTACGAACATCCCTTAGCCGTGGTATATATTGGCCATATACCAACACTCTCTCGTGCCTAAATAAAACACACCCATAATTGGATGTGATGGGATCGTCATTCTGAACCGATGGATATGACACTCGTGTGTCAGTCACTATGGTTAATGTTTTACAAATATTTGACAAAGAAAGCAAGCCTCCTCTGTTTGACCTGTGTGTGGAATTGATAGATGATGTGTCTACACTGGATGAATGATGTTGGCTGTTTCAATTTTCCTTTGACAAGTCTAACATGTAGACCTCTCAGAGCTTGTAGCCCAGAAATATGGGATTACTTAGCAATTAATAACCAGACATTATGTGGGAAACATACAGTTGAATGTGATAAAACATTATTTCGTGGCAACTTGAAGCCATAAAAAGGTGTCTGACCACATGTTGTGTGACACATTTCTCTCCAGCAGTTGAACACAGCTGTGTTTGTTCCGTTCTACAGTGTGGTTTCCTCACCAGTCCGTTGGTGTAAAGTGGGTTGTTCACTCAGCAGGAGAGTATACAGCGGTACCTTCTCCCTTTTCTCTCACCCCTATCCCCCCTTTTTGTTTTGGACCAGTTTTTAAAGACTTGTCTTTTTTAGTGGCAATTCAGCAGAGAGCCTTTGACGGATAGAGCAGGCCGACGTGCAGAAAGGGCCTGTGGGGACTGGGATGGGGAGGCAGCATTGTGTCGCCTCAACAGGGTGATTGTGAGGTGTGGAGGAGGGGAGGGGATATTACTGAAGGACTGAGGGGTGGAGGGGGAGGTGGTACACAAAGGCTGCCCCAGGGTGTGGAAGGAAGGGGGACGGAGGGGTGGGAGGTTGAGGGGGACGGAGGGGTGGGAGGTTGAGGGGGACGGAGGGGTGGGAGGTTGAGGGGGACGAGGACGGAGCAGTCTCACATGTACATGACAGTAGCTCAGGGACTGTTCTTGGTCTGACTCTCCTTGTTCACAGTGTGTGTTGTTTCCCCACAGCCTCATGGACAATGTGCTGAGTAGAGACTCCATGGCAAGGGCAGAGTTAGTTTTTTATGTTTGAAGGTGGCCATATGGTGGCAGAGGAGACTGGCATTAGAACTGCTGAGTAAATGGAAGAAAGGCTGGGTCTGTGGTGGTGGTCTGGCCAGGCAGCCCAACCCTGGTGGATCTAAATTCTGCCTGCTCAGGAACTAACTCCCGGAAGTCCAACCAACCCATTAAGCTTTTGTTGTGGTGAAGAAGCTGTGCTACCATGGGGTGCTGTGCCCTGTGCATTTAAAAAAATATATCAATAATCCGTCCTCCCTCCCATTAATATCCTCCACTGGGGAGACTGAACGATGGCATTGAAGACAGCCTTTATCTCTGTCTTACCCTCTCTTTCTCCACTTCTCCCCCCTGAGATCAGCCTGCCTCCTGCCTTGGTGACCATTCTCCTGCCCCCTCACTGGATGGCTTGGATACACTTTTGAAATGCTAAAACTGGTCTTTGGTTATGTCTGTCAGGGGAAAACACCATAAAGAGATTGAGTAGAAGGGATTCAATTAGCAGAAAAAAGAGAGGTCACTAATTAGTTGATTTATACTCATAGATCCTCCCCCTTACCAACTTGCCTTCTCAGACCATCCTCCATTGAGCCTTCTAAAACCTTTAAATGCATTTTCTATATACAATTAAAGGGCCTCAGCTTTTCTTCCTCTACTTCCTGAAGTGATGTTATTAAGTAGCCAGACTACTTTTATGTTGTTTACTGTTCATTTTTTATTGTTTATTTCACTTTTAGTTATTATCTTTTTTTTAATTTTTTTATTTATTTAACCTTTATTTAACTAGGCAAGTCAGTTAAGAACAAATTCTTATTTACAATGACGGCCTAGGAACAGTAGGTTCAGGTTCAGGGGCAGAACGACAGATTTTGACCTTGTCAGCTCAGGGATTCGATCTAGAAAAATGTGTTTCCCATGCCAATAAAGCCCTTTGAATTGAGAGAGAGACATATCTCTGTATCTCTGGCAGACTAACTAGAAAGCATAATTAACCATAAGGTGACCTTAAATGTACCACTACAGACCTGCTATTGGATGGGCTCCCACCTTACAGCAGTAGCCATGGTGATGACATCTCAAGCAAATAGGTGAATTCAAACATGTAGGCCTAAGCATCTTGAACATTATTTTTGAATGCCTTTCAGGGCTAAGATAACGTCCAATGCTAAATCACTCTCAGAGCAGCAGACAGGCACAATAACCATTCGTGTCTCCAGCCACAGGCAGCAGCCTGATACATTTACCCCATTACAGCTTTAGGATTTCCACATTTTCATGGAGCATTTTTACTGCAACTACCACTTTGTACTCCCCCATGAAAGGCCTGTGATGCTGTTTATCACTCATTACTGTCACCCCACCCAGTCTCCTTGAGCTGCTCTTAGGACTTCCTCCCCTCTGCACACAGAGCTCTTCCTCCCCTCTGCAGCTTCCAAAGCCCTAATAGAATAACGATTCAGTTGTTGGCTGCGAGCCAGGTTCTTCATGCTTTTACGCTCAGTTTTAGTGTGTCAACGTATCTGAACAATAAGCTTGGCTCAATATAGGAAATGTGTAGCTGAGTTATAGAATCTTTCAACCCCTGCTGTAGATCTGGCCTCTGGTAGCTACATTAGAGTAAGCAGAGCTTCTGTCCTAGATCCCAGCATGGCTACAGTATAACTATTCTGTCCTAGATCCCAGCGTGGCTCCAGTATAACTATTCTGTCCTAGATCCCAGCGTGGCTACAGTATAACTATTCTGTCCTAGATCCCAGCATGGCTACAGTATAACTATTCTGTCCTAAATCCCAGCGTGGCTACAGTATAACTATTCTGTCCTAGATCCCAGCGTGGCTACAGTATAACTATTCTGTCCTAAATCCCAGCGTGGCTACAGTATAACTATTCTGTCCTAAATCCCAGCGTGGCTACAGTATAACTATTCTGTCCTAGATCCCAGCGTGGCTACAGTATAACTACTCTGTCCTAGATCCCAGCGTGGCTACAGTATAACTATTCTGTCCTAGATCCCAGCGTGGCTACAGTATAACTACTCTGTCCTAGATCCCAGCGTGGCTACAGTATAACTATTCTGTCCTAGATCCCAGCGTGGCTACAGTATAACTATTCTGTCCTAGATCCCAGCGTGGCTACAGTATAACTATTCTATCCTAGATCCCAGCGTGGCTACAGTATAACTATTCTGTCCTAGATCCCAGCGTGGCTACAGTATAACTATTCTGTCCTAGATCCCAGCAGGGCTACAGTATAACTATTCTGTCCTAAATCCCAGCGTGGTTACAGTATAACTACTCTGTCCTAGATCCCAGCATGGCTACAGTATAACTACTCTGTCCTAGATCCCAGCGTGGCTACAGTATAACTATTCTGTCCTAGATCCCAGCGTGGCTACAGTATAACTATTCTGTCCTAGATCCCAGCAGGGCTATAGTATAACTATTCTGTCCTAAATCCCAGCGTGGCTACAGTATAACTATTCTGTCCTAGATCCCAGCGTGGCTACAGTATAACTATTCTGTCCTAGATCCCAGCAGGGCTATAGTATAACTATTCTGTCCTAAATCCCAGCGTGGCTACAGTATAACTATTCTGTCCTAGATCCCAGCGTGGCTACAGTATAACTACTCTGTCCTAGATCCCAGCGTGGCTACAGTATAACTATTCTGTCCTAGATCCCAGCGTGGCTACAGTATAACTATTCTGTCCTAAATCCCAGCGTGGCTACAGTATAACTATTCTGTTCTAGATCCCAGTGTGGCTACAGTATAACTATTCTGTCCTAGATCCCAGCGTGGCTACAGTATAACTATTCTGTCCTAGATCCCAGCGTGGCTACAGTATAACTATTCTGTCCTAAATCCCAGCGTGGCTACAGTATAACTATTCTGTCCTAGATCCCAGCGTGGCTACAGTATAACTACTCTGTCCTAGATCCCAGCGTGGCTACAGTATAACTATTCTGTCCTAGATCCCAGCGTGGCTACAGTATAACTATTCTGTCCTAGATCCCAGCGTGGCTACAGTATAACTATTCTGTCCTAAATCCCAGCGTGGCTACAGTATAACTATTCTGTCCTAGATCCCAGCGTGGCTACAGTATAACTATTCTGTCCTAGATCCCAGCGTGGCTACAGTGTAACTAATGGTAGTTTAAAAACCCTGGGTCCTGGTCTCTGATGATGAATGACTGCTGCTCTACCTGATTCTTTCTGACATTTGTTCTGACAGCCTGTGTTGATCACAGCTAATCACGTCCTCATGGTTGATTTCTCCCTCACTCTACTCTACTCTACACTACTCTGCTCTGCTCTGCTCTGCTCTGCTCCGCTCCGCTCCGCTCCGCTCCGCTCCACTCCACTCCACTCCACTCTCCTCTCCTCTCCTCTCCTCTCCTCTCCTCTCCTCTCCTCTCCTCTCCTCTCCTCTCCTCTCCTCTCCTCTCCTCTCCTCTCCTCTCCTCTCCTCTGCTCTGCTCTGCTCTGCTCTGCTCCCCTCCCCTCCCCTCCACTCCGCTCCGCTCCACTCCACTCCACTCCCCTCTACTCTACTCTACTCTCCTCTCCTCTCCTCTCCTCTCCTCTGCTCTGCTCTACTCTACTCTACTCTACTCTACTCTACTCTACTCTACTCTACTCTACTCTACTCTACTCTACTCTACTCTACTCTACTCTACTCTACTCTACTCCACTCTCTGTTCTAGAGGTCGACCGACACCGATTATTGGAGGACCAAAAAAAGCAGATATCGATTAATCGGTCAATTTTTATATATATATTTGTAATAATAACAATTACAACAATACTGAATTAACACTTTTATTTAAACTTAATAGAATACATAAATAAAATCGACTTAGTCTCAAGTAAATAATGAAACATGTTCAATTTGGTTTAAATAATGCAAAAACACAGTGTTGGAGAAGAAAGTAAAAGTGCAATATGTGCCATGTAAAAAAGCTAACGTTTAAGTTCCTTGCTCAGAACATGAGAACATACGAAAGCTGGTGGTTCCTTTTGACATGAGTCTTCAATATTCCCAGGTAAGGAGTTTTAGGTTGTAGTTACAGGAATTATAGGACTATTTCTCTCTAAACCATTTGTATTTCATATACCTTTTACTATTGGATGTTCTTATAGGCACTTCAGTATTGCCAGCCTAATCTCGGGAGTTGATAGCCTTAAAGTCATAAACAGCGCTGTGCTTCAAGCATTGCTAAGAGCTGCTGGCAAACGCAGTAAAGTGCTGTCTGAATGAATGACTACGAGCCTGCTGCTGCCTACCACCGCTCAGTCAGACTGCTCTATCAAATATCAAATCATAGACTCAATTATAATATAATATATTAAACACACAGAAATACGAGCCTTAGGTCATTAATGGTCAAATCTGGAAACTATAATTTCGAAAACGAAACATTTATTCTTTCAGTGAAAAACAGAACCGTTCCGTATTTTATCTAACGGATGGCATCCCTAAGTCTAAATATTGCTGTTACATTGTACAACCTTCAATGTTATGTCATAATTATGTACAATTCTGGCAAATTAATTACGGTCTTTGTTAGGAAGAAATGGTCTTCACACAGTTCGCAACGAGCCAGGCGGCGCAAACTGCTGCATATAACTCTGCTTGCACAGAACGCAAGAGAAGTGACACAATTTCCTTAGTTAATATTGCCTGCTAACATGAATTTCATTTAACTAAATATGCAGGTTTAAAAAAATATACTTGTGTATTGATTTTAAGAAAGGCATTGATGTTTATGCTTAGGTACATTGTTGCAATGACAGTGCTTTTTTCGCGAATGCGCTTGTTAAATCATCACCCGTTTGGCGAAGTAGGCTGTGATTCGATGATAAATTAACAGGCACCGCATTGATTATTTGCAACGCAGGACAAGCTAGTTAAACTAGTAATATCATCAACCATGTGTAGTTAACTAGTGATTATTTTAAGATTGATTGTTTTTTATAAGATAATTTTAATGCTAGCTAGCAACTTACCCCGGCTCATTGCTGCACTCGCGTAACAGGTGGTCAGCCTGCCACGCAGTCTCCTCGTGGATTGCAATGTAATTGGCCATAATCGGTGTCCAAAAATGGCGATTACCGATTGTTATGAAAACTTGAAAAATCGGCCCTAATTAATCGGCCATGCCGATTATCGGTCGACCTCTGCTCTGTTCTAATGATAATGATAAGGAAAGGGATCGGGATGATTTGTGTAGGTAGAGTTGTCCAGACCAGACATTCCACTGTCCTCTCATAGCTTGGATGCCTTCTCTCTACTGATCTAAATCATCCCTAGACTGGACCCATGCTTCTTATTCCCCTCAGCCAGGTCCACTATCAGTGACCTCTCTCTGGCAGACAGGATCTGCCAGGATCACTGACTGACTCACTGCAGTATGACAGGCCGAGGCGGGAACAGGGACCAATGGCTATGATGCTAGATAGAAGAATGTTCTGCAATCTGTACCGTGGACCAGATGCCCCTTTTTTCATGCTCAACATACACCTGTCAGTGGTTTATTACAGCATACTGTATGTTTATGCATTGGGACTCTGTGTTAGTAATATAACAAAAGTCTGTCACTACTATAGCCAGACTGTCTTCATGAGTGTGCCACAGCTGAACAGTAGCCTCAGTAGTGGTTATGTGTGTATGTAGAACATGTTAGAAGGGGGTCAGGCCAGAGTAAATAACAGTTAAATATCAGTGGACAGAGAGGACACGCCCCCTGGCACGTATTGACATTTATCAAACACTTGTGAAGGGTTTTCCCAGGGGAAGGCTGATTACAATAATTAATATATGTTAATTGACATTTTTGTGTTCTTGTGCAGATCTCCCCCACCCCCACCCTCCACTCTGCGCTCCCTCCATCTCTGTTAGAGAAAGGGCTTGTGTAAAGTAATGGGGCACATGTCTGTCTGACCGTGCGTCTGCTTTCATCCAATAGAAAAGTGAAATATGGGATGTCAGAACCAGATCTACAGTATGTACACGACAGGTCATTTTCCATTTCTAGCGTGTTGGCTGCAGACTGGACAGTTGGTATGTGTTCAGACGGTATAGTGGTTGTTATAGAGTAGTCTGGCTCAGGAGCGGTCAGTCTTCAGGAGTACGAAATTACTTTTTAATACCAGACTAGGCACACTCTCACTGCTGCGGATGTCTAGAAAAAGCCTCTTGGCAGAATTTTCCCCATCATTAATTTGGACAAAATATTTACTCTGTATCACAAGGCAAGCCTTATGTCCTGGTTTAGTTTTTCCAGACCAGGTTCCTTTGTGTTTTGGGGCTTTTTTTATTTGACCTTATTCCACTCTGGTGGACTCTGGTCATGCCCCACTCCCCAGACCCATACTGGTGCCTTTGAGACTTTGCCACAGGAGTTGTGGTTCCTCAGAGACTGAGTCATATTCAGTTACCATAAATAAGACCCATATCTCCATCCCTTTATGTGTGCATATGCACACACACACGTCGCCCACACACACGTCGCCCATACACACATGCACACCCTCACACTATCACACTGTTATGCTTTTGTGCCAAGTTATTACACCTTAACTTCTTGGCATCGATGGAGATGTGTTGAGATTCTTCACTCAGACATTACCGTTGAACCATTGACCAAACGCTGTAGCTGAAATCCCCCTCAACACCCAGCTGTCCAGAGATTTGTTTCAGAATGTGTTTGGCTGAACATTTCGAATAGCTAGGAGCTGTTAAGGTCACCAGCTCAGCAGACAAATAGTGAAACGTAACACGGCTCTAAACAGTTGAACGTATCTGTCTCTGCCATCCCCTAAATAACATTTAAAAAGCATTAGGTGTTTTCTGGCTGAGTCCTGCCTCCCTGACTTTCTGGCAGCCCTTCAGAGCTTTCTCTTGTTCTTGGCTCTCTGCCTAAGTGCCATACTCTCTGTGGCGGGCTGTGCCAGCTGAGCGTACTGGTCATGCCTGTCCCCCTCCTCCTCCTGTCCCCTCAGACCCCCCTACCTCGTCCCCTCACAGCGTGCCACAGGAACAGAAATACTGCAGTGAGGGAGGAGTGTGCGTGACCTTGGGGAGAGAGAGCACCAATACTGCCCCTCTATCAAGGTGTCATAGATCGTCCTGTAGTGAACACTGGCTAGGTCATGTCAGATAGATATAGGATAGCCTGAACCAGCTACTGTACACCACAGTATTATGTAGTGGTTAAGAACGTTGGGCCAGTAGCTGAAAGGTTGCTGGTTCGAATCCCCCGACTAGGTGAAAAATCTGTCGATGTGCTCTTGAGCAAGGCACTTAACCCTAATTGCTCACGTAAGTTGCTCTGGATAAGAGATTCTGCGAAATGACAAAAATGAATAAAAAAAATTCAGCCCTCTGCACTTTTACAGTGAGCTCACATGCCGTATGGCTAGAAACTACCGGGTATAATTTTTTAATCCTGAAAGATATGTTTATTTTTTGTCCATTTGTTAAATCAGTCCTATGAATTTTCCTTTTGGGAATATTCGTTCTCTATCTACCAGTACATGAGAGCAGAATTCAGTGGAGAGAGCATTACCGTTTTCATCCCCTGTTGGGAAAGAAATGTTCCAACATATTTTATTACCCCGTGGAACCTCTCCTGCTAATCTGGCGGTGCTGCTTTGATGCATCATTAATATCACACTGGCCAAACCTCATTACAAATCGAAAGTGCCACAAAACAAAAACAAGAGGTAATTGCTTTTATTCTCTCGTCCTGTGTTTCCTGAATCCCAGCCTTGACTCTGTAGTACTGGGATTGTGTTCAGTCAGAGAGGAGTTAGGTCTGACTGTAGTACTGGGGTTGTGTTCAGACAGAGAGGAGTTAGGTCTGACTGTAGTACTGGTGTTGTGTTCAGTCAGAGAGGAGTTAGGTCTGACTGTAGTACTGGTGTTGTGTTCAGTCATAGAGGAGTTAGGTCTGACTGTAGTACTGGGGTTGTGTTCAGTCAGAGAGGAGTTAGGTCTGACTGTAGTACTGGGATTGTGTTCAGTCAGAGAGGAGTTAGGTCTGACTGTAGTACTGGGGTTGTGTTTTAAAAGCACCTGTCTCTGCTGAGTGAATGACATGCATATCTCCTATAACCTGCATTACTGTTGTCCCTGGATCAGGGCTGTTTTCTCATCCTTCCACTGGCTCCAATCACAGTTGTTATTAATATACATGTAAATGCAAAGTTTGGGAGCTTGTTGTCAGACAGACATGGACGGTTGGAGAGAGTGACAGCTCTTCTGTCTCCCCACCCAGTAGTCTGAACGTCCCTCCCATCTGCCTGTAATCCACACAGACCCATCATGACATGCTGCTTCCTCTAACAAGGCTCTCATCAGTTCGTCCCTTAAACATGTCCCCCGTGTTTCAGGGAATGGACATAGCTAATAAAGAAGATGAACTGTATTTACCCTCCAGGAATCAGATGTGGTGGCCCTCGTGGCCCTTTGTGAATTTGACAGGTTTTATGAGTGTCTAATGACGTGTACTGGGGCAGCTTGACATGGGGTACAGGAGAGCTACAACTCATCCTTAATTGAGTCACTTGGGCCTCGACTGAAAATGCATTGTTTTCTCATTTTCAACACCATTGTGCGACTGACACACTTTATCAAGCTCACAACTGAAGACGGCGTTATAGGCCTTCCCCTTTGGGAAACGCCTTGCTTATATGTTCACGCTCTTTCCTCACATTTAGTGATGCACTTGAGAAAATTGCAATAAGAAGGAAAACTACTTCAAATAATTGAAAGGTTTATTTAATTGAGCTCCTCTTCCCCCTGACTTACCACAAGCCCTATCACACCCCTCACCTTCACCTCCATGTTGTCATGCTGCCTGCTATCTTCCATCTGGATCGGCCCTGTGTGGAAAAAGCCTGGAGCCAGAGAGGGAAATACTGCTGCCATTGTTTTTTGCTCCAGACCTAGGCCCTAGAGCAGGATGGGCCCCAGCCTCCCAGAGGAACACTGTCCTGGGCCGCTTCACTCCCGACCTGGCTTCCATCGCCAGGGGAGCGCCAGTTATGGCTTTCCCAGCCGACAGAGTGAGAAGCTGGGGCTGGTGCTCCTGGCCTGAGGGCCTCCTCTGGGTCCTCTCCTGATGAATGATGAGGATTATGCCAGCACCCTGGAGCCTCTACTGGCACCCTTCGATCCCCCTGCTGAGTACTAGCTAGGGCAGCATGGTTTGAGATCTGTCACCTGGATGTCTCACATCCAGACAGGCATCACATCAACATTCTGCTGAAAGGCTAAGGCCAGGATAATATTGTGATGACCATGGATGTTGTTGTTACGCGTAGTTAACATGAATGAGTGACATACTGTATGTGGCAAATTACAGAAGAAGCCATTTTAACTGTCATAGCAACTACCCAACACACCAACCAAAGGAGCTAGACTTCTAGACGGTTCATTTGGGGCGATAGTAGTGTTGAGTTTCAGCTGTGTGTCTAAACCCTGAGGTAGGACTTTTAATGTTTGCTTCAATAAAAGTGGCAGTAATTTTAATGGTGGCTACATTTTTCGATCGGTAAGTGATACCTGCTTTTTTGAAGTGCTACAGTTGTATCACCACAGTAATGGTAGCCCACTCTGTTTGGTAAACTGAGACAAAGGGAGCAGGACGAAAAGAGACCATAGAGAAATCAATCCCACTGTCCTCCTCCTCCACCCAGCCTCCCTATACACACTCACACAGGGAGCCTTAATCCTGGCTCTCAGCGGTGTAATCGATAGCCTTGTGTGACATTAAAAACAGGCCCCTGATTTGATACAACTGGCAGAGTCATTCACACTGTGCATTCCAGGGTGGGATCCCAGCCATGAAATGATATTAAGATTCTGTTTCACTTCCCTGCCTGTAATTTCACCTGATCTGCAGGGCACAGGGTGGGTACCTGTCCTGTCTTTTCCCTCTTATTACTCCCTCTCTATTAGCCTAGGAATGTATCACATAGTCTTTAATCTAGTGGTATCTGTATCCTCCTTTTCCTGCCTCAGTTGGACCCATGTTCTCTTCATAATTCCTGTTTCTCAGCTCTTCAGAGAGCTCTTCCTATTGGAAGAGAGTATGTGCCACTGTACATGCTGTCATTGGCAGGTGTGGTGTGGGCACAGTGGGTAGTGGGTAAGGGCATGTCTCCCAGTCTCCTCCCGGCCACCCGAGGGCCACAACCCTGCTGTTATCTCAGCCGTAAATCCCCCTGCGGTCCCCTAATCACACATTAATGGGCTGGCTGATAGGGAGAACGCCGCCACGCTGTGCCTCGCTCTACCTGTATTATGTCACAGCCGTAGCTCGTATCACACTACAACTCTACAGCCCTCCTCTGCTGGAGGTCTGGAGGGACAGGCTCAGATTCTATAACAACATGGCCAACCCTTCAACTTTAACGTCACTGTTTATGAGTTGATAGACCTTGAATGATAGTGTGAATTATGGTGGCCTATCCATCATTACAGGTTTAAAGGGTAATAACACACACACACACACCTCGTTGGGTCATTAGGTTCTGAGGTGAGATAAGTTATGATCTGTTAAGGTCATTGTATTATCATATTTAGCTAGAGGCACAAATATGTCTATCATTGTCCCAATCTGGCTCAGAGGACAAACGGTAGTGACAACAGATCTAAATGTGCCTGTGTTGCTTCACTGTCCCTCTGCCTCCTGTAAGGTCTCTGGGGGAGAGGGCAGGCAGGCAGGCAGGCAGGCAGGCGGCAGGCTCTCCTCTTCCTCATTCCCTGCCAAGGCAGCAGCAGTGAAAATGACAGGGAGTGATGTGAAAGGCACATTTCCATTTGAAGTTAGGGAAGTCACTGGAACTGAGCTTATTATACAGATACTGTAGGATCTTAATGTGATCACTATTTTCTTGCTGAGAATTTCCTGCAGTAACACAGTTAAATTATCAGTATTTCACTTTTCATGTATTCTAATTTTGTCCAGCTAATAGCCTAACCACTGATCAAGCAACATTATGGACTTAGCATTAAAATCCGGTTGCTGAAGGATTATTTTACTACGACAATACTGGTCAAATTTAGATCCTACACCTGTAGCTGCTGGGTGATACTTTCAAATTCTCTCTCTTTTTCTCAATTCAATTCAAAGGGCTTTATTGACATGGGAAACATATGTTTACATTGCCAAAGCAAGTGAAATACATAATAAACGAAAGTAAAATAACAATAAAACAATAAAAACAATAAAAAATGAACAGTAAACATTACACTCACAAAAGTTCCAAAGGAATAGAGACATTTCAAATGTCATATTATGTATATGTACAGTGTGAAAATAAATTAACATAACATTTTTTCACTGGTTGTCACGTTCGTCGTAATGTGGAAGAGAGGAGGACCAAGGTGCAGCGTGAAGTGAATACATTCTTCTATTTATTTAAGAAGAAACACTAACCAAACTAATACAAAACAACAAAACGAACGTGACGCTATATATAACAGTGCAGACACAGGCAACTAACACATAGACAATCACCCACAACCCACAATGACAAAACAGGCTACCTAAATATGGTTCCCAATCAGAGACAACGACTAACACCTGCCTCTGATTGAGAACCATATCAGGCCAAACACAGAAACAGACAAACTAGACATACAACATAGAATGCCCACTCAGATCACACCCTGACCAAACAAAACATATAAACATACAAAGCAAACTATGGTCAGGGCGTGACACTGGTTGCCCTTTTCTTGTTGCAACAGGTCACAAATCTTGCTGCTGTGATTGCACACTGTGGTATTCCACCCAATATATAAGTTAGTTTATCAAAATGTGATTTGTTTTCAAATTCGTTTTGGGTCTAAGAGAAATCTGAGGGAAATCTGTGTCTCTAATAGGGTCCTAAACTTGGCAGGAGGTTAGGAAGTGCAGTATGTCAGATTTTGAGTTGTGGGTAAATGGGTTTTTAATTGTAAAACCCCATGTACCTATTGATCGGCTTGTTAAAGGACTTTTATCTTATTCACAGAACTAGTCCCAGTGAATAGTCTCATCATGGACTTGGTTTTGACTGTCTCCATCATGGTTCCTATCAGGATCTCCTATATTTGCATGACAGTAATCAAAGCTGTCTGTGTTTTTTCTTCATCAATCTACACACAATACCCATAATGACAAAGCAAAAACAGGTTTTTAGACATTTTTGCAAATGTATAAAACATAAAAACGTAAATAAAACATTTACATAAGTATTCAGACCCTTTACTCAGTACTATGCTGAAACACCTTTGGCAGCGACCTTTGGCAGCGAGCCTTGAGTCTTCTTGGGTATGACGCTACAAGCTTGGCACACCTGTATTTGGGGAGTTTCTCCCATTCTTCTCTGCAGATCCTCTCAAGCTCTGTCAGGTTGGATGGGGATTGTCGATGCACAGCTATTTTCAGGTCTCTCCAGAGATGTTTGATCGGGTTCATGTCCAGGCTCTGGCTGGGCCACTCAAGGACATTCAGAGACTTGTCCTGAAACCACCCCTACATTGTCTTGGCTGTGTGCTTAGGGCCATGGTCCTGTTGGAAGGTGAACCTTCACCCCAGTCTGAGGTCCTGAGCGCTCTGGAGAAGGTTTTCATCAAGGATCTCTCTGTACTTTGCTCCGTTCATCTTTCCCTCGATCCTGACTAGTCTCCCAGTCCCTGCTGCTGAAATAAAACCATGCTTCCCTTAGGGATGGTGCCAGGTTTCTTCCAGACGTGTCGCTTCAGTCTTGGTTTCATCAATGTGTCAGATCAGGACAGCCAACTTTATATGAATCAATAATATGCAGCCTTTTACTGGTTTGTTTTGTATTGTTCCAGTTGAAAGAGAAAGACCATAGGAGTTACTCAGAGACTACTGGTGAGCAGAGAGTGTTTGAGGAAAGGTCTAGTAGACTGGGGCATGTTAGATCAGAAGGGGTTCAGACTGCTCTCTTCTCTGGGTGGATCTGGTAACAGTTACTACTGGGTTCGTTGGTGTGTTGGTCATTACTAAGGGACTTTTTAAGTTAGAGAGCAGGATCATCACAGAGGATTGTAGTTTTTTTAATTACCTCCATATTGAGCCCCAGCCTCCCTCAAGCTCATCTCTAGTGTGTTAAATTTGTGTATGTGTGTGTGTGCGTGTGCGTGCGTATGGTGTGTATGTGCTTGTGTGTGATTAGAGTAGATTGTGTGCCAGAGAAAGAGAGGGTTAAAACAAATAGAAGAATCTTGCCTGAGGCACCAATCGATCAGATGCTAGCAGCAGAATTCCCAGCAGCCCACTGGTGAGGCTGTGGATCATATTAGTTCATCTCACATTCTATGTCAGGAGAGAGGAGAGGAGTGGAGGGGAAGAATGAGAGGAGGGGGGTAAGATGAAGGGAGAGGAGAGTAGAGGAGAAGAGGGTGGAGGAAAGAGGAGGAGAGAGGCGGGTGGAGGTATTCTAAAGAAAGAGTTGAATTGGCTGTTACAGTATATCAGTGGACTGCACACTGCTTCTCCTGTTTCTATCTGTTTGGCCTGTGTGTGTGTGTGTGTGTGTGTGTGTGTGTGTGTGTGTGTGTGTGTGTGTGTGTGTGTGTGTGTGTGTGTGTGTGTGTGTGTGTGTGTGTGTGTGTGTGTGTGTGTGTGTGTGTGTGTGTGTGTGTGTGTGTGTGTGTGTGTGTGTGTGTGTGTGTGTGTGTGTTACAGTGGTGGAGGGAGGTTAGCTCCCTGTCAGTCTGTTGAAAGCACACACCTGTAGAGGGGGCGTAGGAGTGATTCTCCCATGACTAAGTAATCCCTCACCCTCCATGGGCCCTTTCTCTTCCTGGTAAGGGGTAATGGAGCTGAAGTAACCAGCGTCAGAGACACTGTCTGTGACACACAGAGGTTCACTGACTTTGGGAAGTAAAGTCATACACACACGCACGCACGCACGCACACATACACACGCACACACAGAGAGACACACACAGAGACAGTGTTCACCCCTGGGGAGGGATTAGTGACGCCACCTCCCCCTCACCAACGTGTCTGTCAAACATCTTTCCAACACTAATACTGTGTAACTGATATGTGAACAAACATACATGCACGTTCACACAGATGCTAATGGCCTCACTCACATCTCACTTGAATGCCTTTAGTCCAAGCATGAGCATACTCATATACTTAAATGTAAATGTATACTCATGTTATCTTCCATTCAAATCTCCCGAAAACAACTTGTTAGTAAAAACATCAGATCAATTCTAAGCCTTAATCAAGAAGATGGAAAGTGAACTGCAGCCGTAAACAGCCAGGAAGCCAGGAGAGAAAAACACTGACTAACACACAGCTCTCCCCAACATTTTGGCCAATCTAAATGTTTAATAGTACACCCTCAAACCCCTGGCTTCAGACGGCTTTAAATTAAGCAGAAAATAAATCAATGGGGGAGGGGAGAGCAGGCAGATAGACTGCAGAGCTCTTCAAAGGCCTGTTTAATAAAACATACAGGCATGCCTGTGTTCTCTGGTGAAGGGCTGTGGTGGGTGTTGGGCGGCGGCAGAGTCTTGGATGTATAGCCTAGCGAGGGGTGTTAGCGTACCGCTTACCCCTGATTATGTGCTGTCTGACCAAAGGGCTGGGCCGCGCTAGCCTGGTTAGCATGCAGGCTGCAGGATCAAAGGGCTGCGATGGGAGCAGGTTACTAATTAATGGTGGTTAATTAGGAGTGGCTCAGACAGAAAGATGCAACGGGCTTAAACATCTGAGACGGACGCTTACATGTTTTACTGTGGGCTTTATAAAATGTGAGATGGAGGAATAGATTAGCTTTTTGCTCTGGGTGTGGGTGTTTCTCTCTGTATCTCTCTGTATCTCTCTGTAACACCCACACACAGACATGCAGTAATAACTCCCTGAGCATCTCTTCAGAAGTGAAACTCCCTAATAATTACAGTAATACCCACTCATCAGTAAAAACCAGTGTAGGAATTAGAGAATGACCGATAATTGGCCGAGACGATATATTAGGCCGATATTGGCCTTTTCAAGTCTATCAGCTATCGACTCTTCAGCTTTGCCGATAGACCCTCTACATAGCAAAACTGCAGCAGTAGCAAGCTAGTTCATTCTCAAACAGAAAGGTGCAGTATTGAGGAATTTATGAATTGACACAGTGTCCAAAATCAAACTTCTGTTGCAAATATTAGTTTATTGAATTCACTAACAATAAGGCTCATGTTGACCTGCCCGGACACGCATGCAATAAATAAGATAGCTAGTTAGCAGATAGCTATGTGACCTGTTAGCAAAGATTATGATAACTAACCTTTTTACGCCAATAAATTACATTATCCAGCCGGTAATTTGTGTGACCAGACCTTCTCAAATAGTACGTAAGTACCCTGGCCTATATCATGTCCTTCCATACAAGCGTGACATGCTGAAGTGATGCTTCTATGCAAATGTTGTTGATCGGTAGGCTAATATAAGTCCCAAATGGAAGTCAAACATATTGTTTGTCATCTGTAGCACCCTAGACTCCACTGATCAGCCTAAACAAGCTCAATAACTCAATGCATGCACTCCTGCCTGTATTGTGAATAGGGCTATGCCATATTCATCCAGTTCATCAAGAGATTTACCATTCAAACAACATTATTACCATGATGTTGGTGTATAGTTAGATTACAGAAAACAATTCTAATGTATTGTTTGATTTTAAAATGTATGCATTAATGCATACACGGACGTCTCTGGGAAATTCTGTCATCGGAATTTTCAAATGTAATGGTATTGAATATCGGCATAAAGTATCGGCCTCCTTGACTCCCAAAAATTGGTATAGACATCGACCCTAACAAATCCATATTGGTCGTTCTCTAGTAGGAATTACTTTCACAACACTGTTACAATGATATTGCTTCACCTTACTGCCTTATCATACAGACTTCACTATCTCCATTTCCTCCTCCACGGTGGACAACCAATATTCCACATGAACAGTAAAGACACAGTACAAGCAACATAGCACCATAATAAAGGCTGCGGTAAGGGAGTGGTAATGAGTGAATGGGGTATAGTGAGTCTACTCTGTATTTTTGGGGTAGTGTGTTAATGATGTTCCATTGGCTCCTGTTTGAGTAGTAGTGATTCATATTGACCCGGCGTCGCCTGCCTCCCATTCTGCTGACTTCCCTCTAATCACGGCCCACCGCAGGAAGATGCTCTCTCAGCACCATGTATTAGGGGGAATGGGGGGATGGGTGGAGAAGAGAGGGCACAGATGAGGCAGTGTGGCAAGTCCACGGGATGCTGGGTAAATTAATTGTGGCCCTGTACCGCCAATTAGTCCCAGCTCCCTTTAATTGGTGCTGAATGGGCTCCAAAGGCCTATGTGGGGAGATACGGGGTGCAGGGTTGGAGACACACACACAGACGTGCCATCTTCTATCCCTCAGGCATTAACGACATCATGCTCATTTGCATTTAAAGCAGGTCTGATAGCCACAGCTCACTGGTCTCAGAGCAGCAGTAAAGACCTGACATGTCATTAGCGTTTACAGCCACTGGCTGCCATGTTGCTGCCTTTGTGTTGCCTCATGTATTAGCTTCTAGTGGGTTCCACTGGGTCTCTACTGATGTGGTCCTGTGTGGCTCAGTCTATAGAGCATGGTGCGTGCAACACCTTGGATTGTGGGTTACGTTCCCACTGCTGCCATCCATTCATTTCGATAAAAGCGTCTGCTAAATACACGTTGATTGACACAAAGCTGTAAGGTGTGTCTGTTCTTGCTCTTCTTATCTCTCCCCCTCTCATTTCTGCCTCATGTCTTTGATGTGGGAAATGACAGGGGTACATAACTGGAGCATTGCGTTGCTCAGCAGGAGACATTACTGTATGTAATGAAAGGCTTTAAAGGAGACGTTACTGTATGTAATGAAAGGCTTTAAAGGAGAAGTTACTGTAGCATTGTTCAGCTCTAAAGGACAAGTTACTGTAGCATTGCTCAGCTCTAAAGGACAAGTTACTGTAGCATTGCTCAGCTATAAAGGACAAGTTACTGTAGCATTACTCAGCTCTAAAGGACAAGTTACTGTAGCATTGCTCAGCTCTAAAGGACAAGTTACGGTAGCATTGCTCAGCTCTAAAGGACAAGTTACTGTAGCATTGCTCAGCTCTAAAGGACAAGTTACTGTAGCATTGCTCAGCTCTAAAGGACAAGTTACTGTAGCATTGCTCAGCTCTAAAGGACAAGTTACTGTAGCATTGCTCAGCTATAAAGGACAAGTTACTGTAGCATTACTCAGCTCTAAAGGACAAGTTACTGTAGCATTGCTCAGCTCTAAAGGACAAGTTACGGTAGCATTGCTCAGCTCTAAAGGACAAGTTACTGTAGCATTGCTCAGCTCTAAAGGACAAGTTACTGTAGCATTGCTCAGCTCTAAAGGACAAGTTACTGTAGCATTGCTCAGCTATAAAGGACAAGTTACTGTAGCATTGCTCAGCTCTAAAGGACAAGTTACTGTAGCATTGCTCAGCTCTAAAGGACAAGTTACTGTAGCATTACTCAGCTCTAAAGGACAAGTTACTGTAGCATTACTCAGCTCTAAAGGACAAGTTACTGTAGCATTACTCAGCTATAAAGGACAAGTTACTGTAGCATTACTCAGCTCTAAAGGACAAGTTACTGTAGCATTGCTCAGCTCTAAAGGACAAGTTACTGTAGCATTGCTCAGCTATAAAGGACAAGTTACTGTAGCATTGTTCAGCTCTAAAGGACAAGTTACTGTAGCATTGCTCAGCTATAAAGGACAAGTTACTGTAGCATTGCTCAGCTATAAAGGACAAGTTACTGTAGCATTACTCAGCTCTAAAGGACAAGTTACTGTAGCATTGCTCAGCTCTAAAGGACAAGTTACTGTAGCATTGCTCAGCTATAAAGGACAAGTTACTGTAGCATTGCTCAGCTATAAAGGACAAGTTACTGTAGCATTACTCAGCTATAAAGGACAAGTTACTGTAGCATTGCTCAGCTCTAAAGGACAAGTTACTGTAGCATTGCTCAGCTCTAAAGGACAAGTTACTGTAGTATTACTCAGCTCTAAAGGACAAGTTACTGTAGCATTACTCAGCTCTAAAGGACAAGTTACTGTAGCATTGCTCAGCTCTAAAGGACAAGTTACTGTAGCATTGCTCAGCTATAAAGGACAAGTTACTGTAGCATTGCTTAGTTCTAAAGGACAAGTTACTGTAGCATTGCTCAGCTCTAAAGGACAAGTTACTGTAGCATTGCTCAGCTATAAAGGACAAGTTACTGTAGCATTGCTCAGCTATAAAGGACAAGTTACTGTAGCATTACTCAGCTATAAAGGACAAGTTACTGTAGCATTACTCAGCTCTAAAGGACAAGTTACTGTAGCATTGCTCAGCTCTAAAGGACAAGTTACTGTAGCATTGCTCAGCTCTAAAGGACAAGTTACTGTAGCATTGCTCAGCTCTAAAGGACAAGTTACTGTAGCATTGCTCAGCTATAAAGGACAAGTTACTGTAGCATTGCTCAGCTATAAAGGACACGTTACTGTAGCATTACTCAGCTATAAAGGACAAGTTACTGTAGCATTACTCAGCTCTAAAGGACAAGTTACTGTAGCATTGCTCAGCTCTAAAGGACAAGTTACTGTAGCATTGCTCAGCTCTAAAGGACAAGTTACTGTAGCATTGTTCAGCTCTAAAGGACAAGTTACGGTAGCATTGCTCAGCTATAAAGGACAAGTTACTGTAGCATTGCTCAGCTATAAAGGACAAGTTACTGTAGCATTACTCAGCTCTAAAGGACAAGTTACTGTAGCATTGCTCAGCTCTAAAGGACAAGTTACTGTAGCATTGCTCAGCTCTAAAGGACAAGTTACTGTAGCATTGCTCAGCTCTAAAGGACAAGTTACGGTAGCATTGCTCAGCTCTAAAGGACAAGTTACTGTAGCATTGCTCATCTCTAAAGGACAAGTTACTGTAGCATTGCTCAGCTCTAAAGGACAAGTTACTGTAGCATTGCTCAGCTCTAAAGGACAAGTTACGGTAGCATTGCTCAGCTCTAAAGGACAAGTTACTGTAGCATTGCTCAGCTCTAAAGGACAAGTTACTGTAGCATTGCTCATCTCTAAAGGACAAGTTACTGTAGCATTGCTCAGCTCTAAAGGACAAGTTACGGTAGCATTGCTCAGCTCTAAAGGACAAGTTACTGTAGCATTGCTCAGCTCTAAAGGACAAGTTACTGTAGCATTGCTCAGCTCTAAAGGACAAGTTACTGTAGCATTGTTCAGCTCTAAAGGACAAGTTACTGTAGCATTGCTCAGCTCTAAAGGACAAGTTACTGTAGCATTGCTCAGCCCTTAAGTTACTGTATTATGTAATGACAGTGTGACATCACTCTGAGACTTGTTGTTGAACTGCTCTCTGCTGTTGCGCGTATCATCAGCACCTGCCTAGGATTTCTTACTTACATAACCTGCTACCGTTTCTCTCTGTTCCTATGCATCACAATTCATTTATTGTCATGTCATCTTCAGAGTTACACATACACATACAGATGATGTAATAGTGTTAAGGATAGTGGTGGAAAAAGTTCCCCATTGTCAGACTTGAGTAAAAGTAAATCAAATTTGATTTAATTTGTCACATGTGCCGAATACAAAAGGTGTAGACCTTACTGTGAAAGAATGAATACAACAGGTGTAGAACTTACTGTGAAATGCTGAATACAACAGGTGTAGAACTTACTGTGAAATGCTGAATACAACAGGTGTAGAACTTACTGTGAAATGCTGAATACAACAGGTGTAGAACTTATTGTGAAAGGCTGAATACAACAGGTGTAGAACTTACTGTGAAATGCTGAATACAACAGGTGTAGAACTTACTGTGAAAGGCTGAATACAACAGGTGTAGAACTTACTGTGAAATGCTGAATACAACAGGTGTATAACTTACTGTGAAAGGATGAATACAACAGGTGTAGAACTTACTGTGAAAGGCTGAATACAACAGGTGTATAACTTACTGTGAAAGGCTGAATACAACAGGTGTAGAACTTACTGTGAAAGGCTGAATACAACAGGTGTAGAACTTACTGTGAAATGCTTACTTGCAAGCCCTTAACCAACAATGGAGTTTTAAGAAAAATAAGAGTTAACAACATATTTACTAAATAAACCAAAGTTTAAAAAAGTAACACAATAAAATAACAATAACTAAGGCTATATACAGGTGGTACTGGTACCGAGTCAATGTGCGGGCTACAGGTTAGTCGATGTAATTGATGTAATATGTACATGTAAGTAGAGGTAAAGGGACTATGTATAGATAACAAACAGAGAGTAGCAGCAGCGTAAAAAAAGGAGGTCAAAGCAAATTATCCAGGTAGCCCTTTGATGAACTGTTCAGGAGTCTTATGGCTTGGGGATAGAAGCTGTTAAGGAACCTTTTGGTCATAGACTTGGCGCTCCGGCACTACTTGCCGTGCGGCAGCAGAGCGAACAGTCTATGACTAGGGTGGCTGGAGTCTTTGACAATTTTTTGGGCTTTCCTCTGACACTGCCTGGTATAGAGGACCTGGATGGCAGGAATCTTGGCCCCAGTGATGTACTGGGCCGTACACACTACCCTCTGTAGAGCCTTGCAGTCGGATACCGAGCAGTTGCCATACCAGGCGGTGATGCAGCCAGTCAGTCAGTCAAAGATCAGTCAGTCAGTCAAAGATACCTTAATAGAAAATGACTCAAGTAAAAGTGAAAGTAACTTTCACTACTTTAATAAAAGTATTTGGTTTTAAATATACTTAAGTATCAAAAGCAAATTAAATTGCTAAAATATACTTAAGTATTAAAATTAAAAGTATAAATTATTTCAAATACCTTATATTAAGCAAACCAGGCAGCGCCATTTTCTTGTTTTTCTTATTTTACTGATAGCCAGAGGCACACTCCAACTCTAAGATATCATTTACAATGAAGCATGTGTGTTTAGTGTGTCTGCCAGATCAGAGGCAGTAGGGATGAACGGGGATGTTCTCTTGATAAGTGTGTGAATTAGACCATTTCCCTGTCCTTCTAAGCATTCAAAATGGCTGTCAGGGAAAATGTATGGAATAAAAATCACATAATTTTCTTGAAATAAATATAAAAGTTGTCAAAAATATAAATAGTATAGAAAAGTACAGAAGCCCCCAAAAACTACTTAAGTAGTACTTTCAAGTATTTTTATTGAAGTACTTTACAGCACTAGTTAAGGATAGGGTAAAGAGTCCTAGCTGGCCTGTTGACCCCTAAAATATAGTGTTCTCAACTCTCTTTCCTCTTATCTTCCCAGGATCCCGTCTGCGCCAGGAGGACTCCCCACCCCGGATCGTAGAGCACCCATCTGACCTGATCGTGTCCAAGGGGGAGCCCGCCACCCTCAACTGCAAGGCAGAGGGGCGGCCCAGCCCTACGGTGGAGTGGTACAAGGACGGGGAGCGGGTAGAAACGGACCGGGACAACCCTCGATCTCAACGCATGCTGCTGCCCAGCGGCTCCCTCTTCTTCCTACGTATCGTCCACGGACGACGTTCCAAACCGGATGAGGGCTCCTACGTCTGCGTCGCCCGCAACTACCTAGGAGAAGCCATCAGCCACAACGCCTCGTTGGAAGTAGCATGTAAGTGCAGCTCATGTTGGGGCTTTTCTTATTTCCTCTTGGGCCTCTGGGCCTCTGGGCCTCTGGGCCTCTGAGCCTCTGGCTTCGGTGTGAATGGAAGAGAAGGGGGTTTAGACTGGAGCTGGGGCTGAATAGAAGACTCCAGTTTCCTACTCTATTTCCCCCCTCAATGTGCTCATTGAGTTGGATAATCTCACAGGAGATGGTTCAGGATGTGTTTGGCCCATTTGCCCCAGTAGGCCCAGTCCTGGGGGCAGATTGGCCTGAGCATCCCAGGGGGGGGGGGGGTGCTCCTGTAAAGGGCCCTTGGTAGGGGGTCAGGAGCTACAATAGGAACAAAGTGCTTTCTGTTGTCCTTCTAGCTCTGGTGTTTGTCAGGGAGATGGATCAGAGTTTTTATACACAAATCAGTTCAGTCATTGTATCTGTGTTTGGTCATCTTTTAGTAGAGAGAGTTACCTCAGTTGTTTCCTTGGTTGTAGACTAGACTAGTGGAGCTCCTCTTTATTGCCTGCTAGATGGTCTTAATGATGGACCTGCTTTGATGTGGATGGGGCATTCCATCATTGTGAGGGTCAGTGACTACGCTGAAAGGTTTGGGACTAAAAGCTTTCAAACAAATAGACAGTGAATAATATACAGTACATAGAAAGAGGACGGACACCACTGCTTATTCATTTAACTCTTAGCATAATGATTGGTGCTCTGTGTTGACAAATTTGTCCTCAAGGCTGGTTGGTTTCTGAGGTCAGATCTTAGCCATGTTATCTGTACTGTGTCTCTACTGGCTGGTCTGAGTTCAGCTCTTAGCCATGTTATCTGTACTGTGTCTCTACTGGCTAGTCTGAGGTCAGCTCTTAGACATATTATCTGTGCTGTCTGGAGAGGGAACATTGAGAAGAGGATCTCAGATATCAACCGCTTCTCAAGCATGCCCAGGAGCTGTCACCAAGGCCCTCATTGTAATCTAATCGAAAGAGAGGGGTTCGGGGGATGGGCGGTGGTCTTTTTACGGGTGCTGGTGACTGGGGCTTGAGGGGAGGATCTGATGGTGTGTAGGGGAGTGGGGATGAATACTAAAGGCTACATGAGCAGGCAAGATACATTCTGTATGTCAGCTGTGGAGTTACTATACTTTCTCAGTATTTGGTTGTGGATGATGTGTATATTTATAACTCTTGATGTACTATCAGGTGTGTACTACAACAGAGCAGTAATTCAAGATAATTGAAATAGCCATAATTAAAAAGATGAATAAAAAAGGATTCAAGTGTTGCTTTCAAGGCCTCTGCCTTTGAAATGGGAGAGCCTGGTACCATGGGAGGACCATGGGGATATAGTAGCAGTCTGTTGGTCACAGAAGAGCCTGGTACCATGGGAGGACCATGGGGATATAGTAGCAGTGGGTTGGTCACAGAAGAGCCTGGTACCATGGGAGGACCATGGGGATATAGTAGCAGTGGGTTGGTCACGGAAGAGCCTGGTACCATGGGAGGACCATGGGGATATAGTAGCAGTGGGTTGGTCACGGAAGAGCCTGGTACCATGGGAGGACCATGGGGGTATAGTAGCAGTGGGTTGGTCACGGAAGAGCCTGGTACCATGGGAGGACCATGGGGATATAGTAGCAGTGGGTTGGTCATGGAAGAGCCTGGTACCATGGGAGGACCATGGGGATATAGTAGCAGTGGGTTGGTCATGGAAGAGCCTGGTACCATGGGAGGACCATGGGGATATAGTAGCAGTGGGTTGGTCATGGAAGAGCCTGGTACCATGGGAGGACCATGGGGATATAGTAGCAGTGGGTTGGTCACAGAAGAGCCTGGTACCATGGGAGGACCATGGGGATATAGTAGCAGTGGGTTGGTCATGGAAGAGCGCAGCTGAAACCATACTCTGTGTGTTAGTGGTGGCGGGGACGGTGTCATGTCCTCATCTCCTCTTAGATCTCACCCCAGAGTCAGGCTCTGCTGCCCCAAACTGATGACTGTTCCTCTGCTGTCTTTTATCCACTCAGTCACTCACCCTGCATGGTTTGAGGCCTGCCTTCAGAAAGACTGAAGGCCTCCCAATGAATACATCAAATAGAAATGTCAAGGAAAATAAACAGAGAGTCAAACAGGGCCCCACTTTCCATAAATTGGAATGCTAAAAATATTCTACCCAAAAGTGGACGATATAGGGTATTTATTTCAGAGGTGGGTTCTTCAAGTAGAAGAACAAGAGGCTTGGCTGGAGCAGGATGGTAGCAGGACTGGAGCGGTCCAGGCCAGAGTAGAGACAGTGGCTGGCCTGGCCCTGCCCACAGCACTGGGCTGCTTATTCTGGACCAGGTTCAAAAGGACCCATAATGACAAGGTTCTGAGCAGCAGCCCTCTCTCGCTGTCTCACTCTGTCTCTCTCTGTTTCTCTGACCACCATTCTCTACCGCTCACACTCCCCCACATATCATTTTGTTGTCAGAGCAACCAGAATAGAACCCTGCAGGAGAGAGAAGGGGAGAGCAGAGAAAACTAAGCACTGCGCTTTTACAAGACCTTGTTTAAACTTCAGGACGGGGACAGAGTACCCTACGTGCCATGGACTGAGTATACAGGCCTTTTAAAAACATTATTTGGACTTTGCATGCTTGTGTTTGCTGAAAAATGTTAGCCAAATCTCAAATTTATCCTAGTTTATCCATTTGCCATTTTAGCGTTTTATTCCAAGGATTTATTGGCTAATTCCACGGTGAGTTCATGAAACCCCAGAGAAGGAAGGTAAAGCATTAACAGTGTTTACTCTACCAAGCTCTCAGAGCCCTGCAAGAATCTAAAAGCAAAAAAACACAATTTCTATACACTGTTATTCTGATGACCTGGCTTTTACAGTTCTCCTACACTCGAGCAACTGTAAACATAATCCAAGTTTCAAAAAAGTCATGTTTTGCCAGGCTGGGGCGAGCTAACCCAGTTTGTTTGGTTTATCATTAATGACACACAGTACAGAGCCGCAATCTCTCCATCCCACCCTCTTAATATAGACAGGGTTAATGCATTCACCATGAATCATGGTAGTCGTGTTTATTCTATACTATATTACTGTATACTATACTATACTTAAACAATAAGGCATGAGGGGTGTGGTATATGGCCAATATACCAGGGCTAAGGGCTGTTCTTATGGATTGTTTTATTCTTTTTTTATTTAACCTGTATTAAGGGATTCAGCCCTTAGCCGTGGTATATTGACCATATACCACAAACCTCTGAGGTGACTTATTGCTATTATGAACTGGTTGCCAACGTAATTAGAACAGTAAAAATAAATGTTTTTTGTCATACACATGGTATACGATATGATATACCACGGCTTTCAGCCAATCAGCATTCAGAGCTTGAACCACCCAGTTTATAATATACTGTAATTGCCTAGTTAAATACGGTTAAATAAAAATAAATATACAAGTATATAATATACTATACTATAGTGTGCTATACTACAGTACTATACTATATGTTCTATACTATACCGTACTGTACTATAATATACCGTACTGTACTATACTATAGTGTGCTATAATATCGTATACTATACTATATTGTACTATACTGTACTATAATATAGCGTGATATACTATACTGTACTATACTATAATGTACTATAATATAGTGTACTGTACTAGTATGTACTATGCTATACTGTACTATACTATGCCTTGCTATACCATAATATACTATACTATGCTGTAGTGTACTATGCTGTACTATACTATGATGTTCTATACCATAGTTCACTATACTATACTGTACTACACTATAGTGTACTATAATATATTGTACTATACTATGCTGTACTATACTATACTATAGTGCGCTATACTATACTGTACTATACTATAATGTGCTATACTATAGTGTACTAAACTATAATGTACTATACTATGCATTGCTATACTATAATATACTATGCTGTACTGTACTATGATGTACTATACTATGCTGTTCTATACTATAGTGTAATGTACTATACTGTACTGTACTATACTATACTGTACTATTCTATAATGTACTATACTATAGTGTACTATATTATACTGTACTATTCTATAATGTACTATATTATAGTGTACTATACTATACTATACTGTACTGTACTATCTATACTCACACAGGCTCAAGGTGGGATTAATTCTCTCTCTATTGATGTTTGCTTTGTATTTGTAATGGAGACGCCAAGTAATAAGACAGCTTTGTTCCTGTTTAATAGCATGGAGAGCAAAGAGAGATAGAGATGTACTGTTTAACTACAGAGAGGACTGACTGACTGACTGGTTGGCTGACTGGCTGACTGACTGGCTGACTGAACCTGCTCTCTAGCAGGCTAAAATCCTCTGACTGCACTGCAGGCCACATTAAGTAATGTACAGTATCCAGCTGCCTTTCAAAGAATGACAAAAATTCCCCACCCCAGTTTTTTATGCTTTTTTTACTCAAAACATGGAACTCTGTTTTTTTTTAACTGCAGCTGTTAAAACAAGGATCAAAGCCAGAAACAGTTTTAGACTTAACGAAATAGAAAGCAAAGGTATTCTAGAGACAGTCTTCCAAAGGGCCGACCATTATCCTCATCTCTCACTTTTTACTGTGTGTTAATGTGTCAACACTGTGTAGGTGCCAATGAAAAGAATATCTCCTTCTCCCTTTTATCTCCTTCTCTGCCCCCTCTCTCTCTCTCTCTCTCTCTCTCTCTCTCTCTCTCTCTCTCTCTCTCTCTCTCTCTCTCTCTCTCTCTCTCTCTCTCTCTCTCTCTCTCTCTCTCTCTCTCTCTCTCTCAATTAAATTCAATTCAATTCAATTCAAGGGGCTTTATTGGCATGGGAAACATGTGTTAACATTGCCAAAGCAAGTGAGGTAGATAATATACAGAAGTCAAATAAACAATAAAAATGAACAGTAAACATTACACATACAGAAATTTCAAAACAATAAAGACATTACAAATGTCATATTATATATATGCAGTGTTGTAACAATGTACAAATGGTTAAAGCACACAAGTTAAAATAAATAAACATAAATATGGGTTGTATTTACAATGGTGTTTGTTCTTCACTGGTTGCCCTTTTCTTGTGGCAACAGGTCACAAATCTTGCTGCTGTGATGGCACACTGTGGAATTTCACCCAGTAGATATGGGAGTTTATCAAAATTGGATTTGTTTTCGAATTCTTTGTGGATCTGTGTAATCTGAGGGAAATATGTCTCTCTAATATGGTCATACATTGGGCAGGAGGTTAGGAAGTGCAGCTCAGTTTCCACCTCATTTTGTGGGCAGTGAGCACATAGCCTGTCTTCTCTTGAGAGCCATGTCTGCCTACGGCGGCCTTTCTCAATAGCAAGGCTATGCTCACTGAGTCTGTACATAGTCAAAGCTTTCCTTAAGTTTGGGTCAGTCACAGTGGTTAGGTATTCTGCCACTGTATACTCTCTGTTTAGGGCCAAATAGCATTCTAGTTTGCTCTGTTTTTTTGTTAATTCTTTCCAATGTGTCAAGTAATTATCTTTTTGTTTTCTCATGATTTGGTTGGGTCTAATTGTGCTGTTGTCCTGGGGCTCTGTGGGGTGTGTTTGTGTTTGTGAACAGAGCCCTAGGACCAGCTTGCTTAGGGGACTCATCTCCAGGTTCATCTCTCTGTAGGTGATGGCTTTGTTATGGAAGGTTTGGGAATCGCTTCCTTTTAGGTGGTTGTAGAATTTAACGTCTCTTTTCTGGATTTTGATAATTAGTGGGTATCGGCCTAATTCTGCTCTGCATGCATTATTTGGTGTTCTACGTTGTACACGGAGGATATTTTTGCAGAATTCTGCATGCAGAGTCTCAATTTGGTGTTTGTCCCATTTTGTGAAATCTTGGTTGGTGAGCGGACCCCAGACCTCACAACCATAAAGGGCAATGGGCTCTATGACTGATTCAAGTATTTTTAGCCAGATCCTAATTGGTATGTTGAAATTTATGTTCCTTTTGATGGCATAGAATGCCCTTCTTGCCTTGTCTCTCAGATCGTTCACAGCTCTGTGGAAGCTACCTGTGGTGCTGATGTTTAGGCCGAGGTATGTATAGTTTTTTTGTGTGCTCTAGGGCAACGGTGTCTAGATGGAATTTGTGGTCCTGGCGACTGGACCTTTTTTGGAACACCATTATTTTGGTCTTACTGAGATTTACTGTCAGGGCCCAGGTCTGACAGAATCTGTGCAGAAGATCTAGGTGCTGCTGTAGGCCCTCCTTGGTTGGTGACAGAAGCACCAGATCATCAGCAAACAGTAGACATTTGACTTCGGATTCTAGTAGGGTGAGACCGGGTGCTGCAGACTGTTCTAGTGCCCGCGCCAATTCGTTGATATATATGTTGAAGAGGGTGGGGCTTAAGCTGCATCCCTGTCTCACCCCACGACCCTGTGTGAAGAAATGTGTGTGTTTTTTGCCAATTTTAACCGCACACTTGTTGTTTGTGTACATGGATTTTATGATGTCGTATGTTTTACCCCCAACACCACTTTCCATCAATTTGTATAGCAGACCCTCATGCCAAATTGAGTCGAAGGCTTTTTTGAAATCAACAAAGCATGAGAAGACTTTGCCTTTGTTTTGGTTTGTTTGGTTGTCAATTAGGGTGTGTAGGGTGAATACATGGTCTGTTGTACGGTAATTTGGTAAAAAGCCAATTTGACATTTGCTCAGTACATTGTTTTCATTGAGGAAATGTACGAGTCTGCTGTTAATGATAATGCAGAGTATTTTTCCAAGGTTACTGTTGACGCATATTCCACGGTAGTTATTGGGGTCAAATTTGTCTCCACTTTTGTGGATTGGGGTGATCAGTCCTTGGTTCCAAATATTGGGGAAGATGCCAGAGCTAAGGACGATGTTAAAGAGTTTTAATATAGCCAATTGGAATTTGTTGTCTGTATATTTGATCATCTCTCTCTCTCTCTCTCTCTCTCTCTCTCTCTCTCTCTCTCTCTCTCTCTCTCTCTCTCTCTCTCTCTCTCTCTCTCTCTCTCTCTCTCTCTCTCTCTCTCTCTCTCTCTCTCTCTCTCCCTTTCTCTCTCCCTCTCTCCCTCTCTCTCTCCCTCTCTCTCTCTCTCTCTCTTTCCTTTCTCTCTCCTTTCTCTCTCTTCCTCTCACACACTAACACACACATGCAGTGCTGTGTACAGTTGACTATCAACCTTGGCTGTATCAAAGTAGTTTCCTCTTACCCATTGTACAGTACATACTACAGAGTGCTGAGAGGCACTAAGAATAGCTTCCTGTTTGCCTGGAGGGTCGGTGGGTGAGATAGTGAAGTGAGGTAATGGACGGCACGCTGCTCCACTTGACAGAGATATAACCCTGGGGTCTGCTGTTTGTCTAGTGGCCTAGCTGGCTGGCTGGCTGCACAGAGCTACTGACCACACAAGCACAGCACAGCACAGGGCTCACTGCTGGACTCATGAACACATGGATAGACATGGCTCTCTGGAGTTCTGAGTCACTCCATTGAGAAAGAGAACGAGAGATGTACAGTTGAAGTCAGAAGTTTAATTACACTTAGGTTGGAGCCATTAAAACTCGTTTTTCAACCACTCCACAAATTTCTTGTTAACAAACTATAGTTTTGGCAAGTCGGTTAGTACATCTACTTTGTGCATGACACAAATAATTTTACCAACAATTGTTTACAGACAGACTATTTCACTTATAATTCACTGTATCACAATTCTAGTGGGTCAGAAGTTTACATACACTAAGTTGACTGTGCCTTTAAAATTCCAGAAAATTATGTCATGGCTTTAGAAGCTTCTGATAGACTAATTGACATCATTTGAGTCAATTGGAGGTGTACCTGTGGATGTATTTCAAGGCCTACGTTCAAACTCAGTGCCTCTTTGCTTGGCATCATGGAAAAATCAAAAGAAAACAGCCAAGATCTCAGTACTCAAGTATAAACACCATGGGGCCACGCAGCCGTCATACCGCTCAGGAAGGAGACGCGTTCTGTCTCCTAGAGACTAACGTACTTTGGTGTGAAAACTGCAAATCAATCCCAGAACAACAGCAAAGGACCTTGTGAAGATGCTGGAGGAAACAGGTGCAAAAGTATCTATATCCACAGTAAAACAAGTGCTATGATGATAACCTGAAAGGACGCTCAGCAAGGAAGAAGCCACTGCTCCAAACCTGCCATAAAAATGCCAGACTACAGTTTGCAACTGCACATGGGGACAAAGATCGTACTTTTTGGAGAAATGTCCTCTGGTTTGATGAAACAAAAAAGAACTGTTTGGCCATAATGACCATCGTTATGTTTGGAGGGAAAAGGGGGAGGCTTGCAAGCCAAAGAACACCATCCCAACCGTAAAGCACGGGGGTGGCAGCATCATGTTGTGGGGGTGCTTTGTTGCAGGAGGGACTGGTGCACTTCAAAAAATAGATGGCATGAGGGAGGAAAATTATGTGGATATATTGAAGCAACATCTCAAGACATCAGTCAGGAAGTTAAAGCTTGGTCGCAAATGGGTCTTCCAAATGGACAATGACTCCAAGCATACTTCCAAAGTTGAGGCAAAATGGCTTAAGGACATCAAAGTTTTGTTATTGGAGTGGCCATCACAAAGCTCTGACCTCAATCCTATAGAAAATGTGTGTGCAGAACTGAAAAAGCATGTGCGAGCAAGGAGGTCTACAAACCTGACTCAGTTACACCAGCTCTGTCAGGAAGAATGGGCCAAAGTTCACCCAACTTATTGTGGGAAGCTTGTGGAAGGCTACCTGACACGTTTGACCCACGTTAAACAATTTAAAGGCAATGCTACCAAATACTAATTGAGTGTATGTAAACTTCTGACCCACTGGGAATGTGATGAAAGAAATGAAAGCTGAAATAAATACTTCTCTCTACTATTATTGTGACATTTCACGTTCTTAAAATAAAAGTAGTGATTTTAACTGACTTAAGACAGGGAATTGTAATAGGATTAAATGTCAGGAATTTTGAAAAACTGAGTTTAAATGTATTTGGCTAAGGTGTATGTAAACTTCTGACTTCAACTGTACATATACATATATAGAGAGAGTATGACCATATTAGAGGCACATATTTCATTCAGATTTCATATTTCATTCAGTTTTTTTTATTTTCCCTTCTGTACTTTTGCTCATTGTTACAACACTGTATATAGACATAATATTACATTTCACATGTCTTTATTCTTTTGGTCAGAGCGAGAGAGAGAGAGAGAGAGAGAGAGAGAAAGAGAGATCCAAGCTTACATTTGAATAGAACTCTTTTATAACACTTATGTAACACAC
>NC_092106.1:35624315-35746815 GCF_045679555.1 Salvelinus alpinus | reverse complement strand
CATATTTATGTTTATTTATTTTAACTTGTGTGCTTTAACCATTTGTACATTGTTACAACACTGCATATATATAATATGACATTTGTAATGTCTTTATTGTTTTGAAACTTCTGTATGTGTAATGTTTACTGTTCATTTTTATTGTTTATTTGACTTTTGTATATTACCTACCTCACTTGCTTTGGCAATGTTAACACATGTTTCCCATGCCAATAAAGCCCCTTGAATTGAATTGAATTGAATTGAGAGAGAGAGAGAGAGAGAGAGAGAGAGAGAGAGAGAGAGAGAGAGAGAGAGAGAGAGAGAGAGAGAGAGAGAGAGAGAGAGAGAGAGAGAGAGAGAGAGAGAGAGAGAGAGAGAGAGAGAGAGAGAGCCAGCAGCAGCAGCGTTGCAGTTATTTGTCTCAGGCTAATTGGTTAAAACAGCCGAGCCAGGGTCTGCTCTGTTAGTCAACATGAAGCTGAGACGTGGGTGAAATACAACAGTGTGCAATCACAGCAGCAAGATTTGTGACCTGTTGCCACAAGAAAAGGGCAACCAGTGAAGAACAACACCATTGTAAATACAACCTATATTTGTGTTTATTTATTTTCCCTTTTGTACTTTAACTATTTGCACATCACTACGACACTGTATATATATATACATAATATGACATTTGAAATGTCTTTATTCTTTGGAACTTTTGAAAGTAATTTTTTATTGTTTATTTCACTTTTGTTCATGATCTATTTCACTTGCTTTTGCAATGTAAACATATGTTTCCCGTGCCAATAAAGACCTTACATTGAAATTGAGTAGGTGAGTGAAGTGAGTGAGAGAGTGAAGTGAGTGAACTTTGAACTCCATGATACCAGTAGTCTAAAAATGATTTAAATATACTATGCTATGGGTTTTACAGCATGTCCCTATTAGCCATGACATCATACTGTATGTTCCTGGAAGGCTGTTGGCTTGTTTTAATTGGCTGTTGGGTGTGTATGTAGTTCAAGCCTTTTTCTCTGAAATACTCTTAATCCTTTAATGACATGGGAAACAAACTCTACCATATAATTACGCTCCCCATAGCACATCACTGTCAGTCCTATCTCTGGTCTATCACTATGTATCCATAGTACATTACTGTCAGTCCTATCTCTGTTCTATCACTATGTATACATAGTACATCACTGTCAGTCCTATCTCTGTTCTATCACTATGTATACATAATACATCACTGTCAGTCCTATCTCTGTTCTATCACTATGTATCCATAGCACATCACTGTCAGTCCTATCTCTGTTCTATCACTATGTATACATAGTACATCACTGTCAGTCCTATCTCTGTTCTATCACTATGTATCCATAGCACATCACTGTCAGTCCTATCTCTGTTCTATCACTATGTATACATAGTACATCACTGTCAGTCCTATCTCTGTTCTATCACTATGTATCCATAGTACATCACTGTCAGTCCTATCTCTGTTCTATCACTATGTATACATAGTACATTACTGTCAGTCCTATCTCTGTTCTATCACTATGTATCCATAGTACATTACTGTCAGTCCTATCTCTGTTCTATCACTATGTATCCATAGTACATTACTGTCAGTCCTATCTCTGTTCTATCACTATGTATACATAGTACATCACTGTCAGTCCTATCTCTGGTCTATCACTATGTATACATAGTACATCACTGTCAGTCCTATCTCTGTTCTATCACTATGTATCCATAGTACATTACTGTCAGTCCTATCTCTGTTCTATCACTATGTATACATAGTACATCACTGTCAGTCCTATCTCTGGTCTATCACTATGTATCCATAGTACATTACTGTCAGTTCTATCTCTGTTCTATCACTATGTATCCATAGTACATCACTGTCAGTCCTATCTCTGTTCTATCACTATGTATACATAGTACATTACTGTCAGTCCTATCTCTGTTCTATCACTTTTGCCCATAGGACGACACACACATTTCAATTACCCTCACTTTTATCAATCGCTTTATTATCTACTGCATGTGATCCTCTAAACATAGCCCTTTCTTCATGTCAATGTTTTTGCATTAAATCATTGCAGCTCCTGTAATTGAACGTGCCTCATTGATTTGTTGGCTGTGGTCGATACAGACATGCCACTATGAGTTGATGATTTGTCTGATACATGACTTGTGTTCCATTCCTTCTATTAGCATGCTGGGCTAGCTGGATACTTTCCCTACAACATTGTGACCTAGAGAACTAATTTGCATATAGATCAGCTTGGGTGAGATATTGGCCCAGCTAATTGACCCAGAATGCATCTCTCAGGGTGTTGACATGCTGTCCCTCTGATGCGTCAAACGTCACAGTCATGATGGTGCACGAGGTTTTTAGAGCTGGTTATCTCCCCCTCCTCCCCCGTCCTCCCCCTTACTTCTCCCCCACAGGACTAATGCTGCTGGAACCAGGGCAGGTCAGACCAGGCGTGAGAGCCACTCAACACGGGACAGGGAGCAGGGGATGATAGGGGGCCACCCCAGACAGGGGCTATTTGTGCCTACTGGCAGGAGGCATGGAGACCCAGCACCGACCCTGCAGAGATCACAGAGCCGGGGAAGAGAGGTGGACACGCTCCAACTGGCCTGTCAGGGAAAGGGAGAGTGGTGTGGAGAGATGGATGGAGGGATGGATGGATAGAGGGATGGATGGATGGAGGGATGGATGGAAGGAGAGAAATGAATGATGGATCTATGATTGACATCTTGAGGAGGAATAGTTCTGTCAGTGTAACAGGGCTGGACAGTATGGTGGTGGCAGCAGCACCTTCACTGTCAATGTGTATGTGTTTTCTTTATCACTCTGTCACTGGGTGTATCTTAGCTTTGGGGGACCTCCACATGACACTCTGGTGAACAATGTGTTGTGAAGGCTTCTATAGACTAACTGAAGGGGCAGCTGTAGGGAGATGGAGGGTAGAGTGGCTGGCCCATGGTATGATCAATCACTCTATGGCTGACCTGCCTCTGCTCTGACAGCCTGCTGGGTTAGCCAGCCAAGTCAACCACATGCCCTCCAGCACCAAGAATACAGACCGTGTCTCTCTCCTTCCAATCTCTCTTTTTACTTCATCCGTCTCTATTTTCACTTCATCCATCTCTCTATTTACTTCATCCATCTCTCTATTCACTTCATACATCTCTCTATTTACTTCATCCGTCTCTATTTTCACTTCATCCATCTCTCTATTTACTTCATCCATCTCTCTATTTACTTCATCCATCTCTCTATTCACTTCATCATCTCTCTATTTACTTCATCCATCTCTCTATTTACTTCATCCATCTCTCTATTTACTTCATCCATCTCTCTATTTACTTCATCCGTCTCTATTTTCACTTCATCCATCTCTCTATTTACTTCATCCATCTCTCTATTTACTTCATCCATCTCTCTATTCACTTCATCCATCTCTCTATTTACTTCATCCATCTCTCTATTTACTTCATCCGTCTCTATTTTCACTTCATCCATCTCTCTATTTACTTCATCCATCTCTCTATTTACTTCATCCATCTCTCTATTTACTTCATCCATCTCTCTATTCACTTCATCATCTCTCTATTTACTTCATCCATCTCTCTATTCACTTCATCCATCTCTCTATTTACTTCATCCATCTCTCTATTTACTTCATCCATCTCTCTATTCACTTCATCCATCTCTCTATTTACTTCATCCATCTCTCTATTTACTTCATCCGTCTCTATTTTCACTTCATCCATCTCTCTATTTACTTCATCCATCTCTCTATTTACTTCATCCATCTCTCTATTCACTTCATCCATCTCTCTATTTACTTCATCCATCTCTCTATTTACTTCATCCGTCTCTATTTTCACTTCATCCATCTCTCTATTTACTTCATCCATCTCTCTATTTACTTCATCCATCTCTCTATTTACTTCATCCATCTCTCTATTCACTTCATCATCTCTCTATTTACTTCATCCATCTCTCTATTCACTTCATCCATCTCTCTATTCACTTCATCCATCTCTCTATTTACTTCATCCATCTCTCTATTTACTTCATCCATCTCTCTATTCACTTCATCCATCTCTCTATTTACTTCATCCATCTCTCTATTTACTTCATTCATCTCTCTATTCACTTCATCATCTCTATTTACTTCATCCATCTCTCTATTTACTTCATCCATCTCTCTATTCACTTCATCCATCTCTCTATTTACTTCATCCATCTCTCTATTTACTTCATCCATCTCTCTATTTACTTCATCCATCTCTCTATTTACTTCATCCATCTCTCTATTTACTTCATCCATCTCTCTATTTACTTCATCCATCTCTCTATTTACTTCATCCATCTCTCTATTCACTTCATCCATTTTTCTATTCACTTCATCCATCTCTATTTTCACTTCATCCATCTCTCTATTTACTTCATCCATCTCTCTATTTACTTCATCCATCTCTCTATTCACTTCATCATCTCTCTATTTACTTCATCCATCTCTCTATTCACTTCATCATCTCTCTATTTACTTCATCCATCTCTCTATTTACTTCATCCATCTCTCTATTCACTTCATCCATCTCTCTATTTACTTCATCCATCTCTCTATTTACTTCATCCATCTCTCTATTTACTTCATCCATCTCTCTATTCACTTCATCCATCTCTCTATTTACTTCATCCATCTCTCTATTTACTTCATCCATCTCTCTATTTACTTCATCCATCTCTCTATTTACTTCATCCATCTCTCTATTTACTTCATCCATCTCTCTATTTACTTCATCCATCTCTCTATTCACTTCATCCATCTCTCTATTTTCACTTAATTTATCTCTCTTTTCCTCTGAAATGAGAGGCATATGAAAGGGAGAAGTACCACCGACTGCAAAAATGCAGAATTTGCTCAGGATTATTTTCAGTGTGTATCCCACTCCACAATCTGATTTCTCATGGTGGATTCCATCTCATTCCCACTGTCAACCTAGTATTCAACAGTGGATCCATCCACTATCTTCTCTAATCCATTATCAGATTGAGCAGGGTGGGGTTTAGGAGGAACCACAACCATAAAACAATGAAGAGGCCATCGTTGGTTATAAAACAACCTCATAAATGATGGAATGATTTTGTCTACAGGATGAGCTAAATCTCTTCAGCCCGATGGCCTTGCTGGTGTTTGATCCTGCTTGTAGGCAGGCTGTAAAGAGATGTAGAGCTAAATGTACTAGATGAGACAGGATGGAGTACTCCAGCCATAGTCGATCCCCCTCCATATCCATGCCTCGCGGCTCTACTTTGATAGAATACTTATGTAGGAAATGGCTTATTTCCTCAGACGAGGGTGGATAAGTTGACTGGTATTGAGTCTGCTTAACACATTATGTGTCCTTGGGTGTTTTCGTAGTCTGTCTTGGCTCCTCTGCAGGGTGACATTACACAGACATCCAGTGATCTGCTTTGAGAAACGACACGGCTCATTCAGCTTTCCGGCTGAGTGCCTGTACACTCCTCTGAGCCCCTCTGTGTCGCACCCGGGTCTCTCGTCACCAGGGTGACCGCTGATTCATCACAAAGTAATCCCTGCCTGGGGCTGCTGGGCTCTGAGCTGAGGAGGAGAGGATCATGGGTAGGATGGGTCTCACAGAGACCAGGAAGTGTCTGTGTGATATGACGATGACGTGTCTGAGCCTGAGGGCCAGGTCAGGCTATCCCAGCCTTCTGATTGGGGGAGGAAAGATTAGGTAATGCCAGGAGGCCTAGACCCTCATTGCAGGCAGTAGTAGATAAGAGATGTGTGTGCCTGAGTCAAATGCCCCAGGCACTACTCTACAGCCCTGATAGTAGAGTAGGTACTTCAACATTCATCCTTTTAGCAGGAGAGAGTGTGTGTGCATTTCCATGTTCTGTATGTGTGTCTATGTGACCCTATGTTCTTGGGCCCAATGTGTGTATGTGTGTGTGTGTGTGTGTGTGTGTGTGTGTGTGTGTGTGTGTGTGTGTGTGTGTGTGTGTGTGTGTGTGTGTGTGTGTGTGTGTGTGTTGTGTTGTGTTGTGTTGTGTTGTGTTGTGCGTGCGTGTGTCTCAGTGAGGGCCTGGTGAGTCTGTGTTACTGGGTCTAATGTCTGGTCCTCTCCAGTGGAGGGCTGCTGGTGTTAGTCTTGATGTGGGGTGTAATCCCCCTCTTGGTCTCTCCTGTGGGTTGGAGTAGAGTCTCTCTCCCTGGTGTCTGGATGTATGATGCTGTTCTGATGCTGTTCTGCTGCTGTTCTGATGCTGTTCTGATGCTGTTCTGCTCTGCTGGAGTACTCTGTTAATTAAACCTGGGCTAAGCCTTCGCTTCACGTCTTCTATCGGAACTCCTCATTGCAGGATGATGGGGGCTAGAGAGGATTAAGGTGTTTAGAATGTAGGAACATATGATATTTAAAGGGATACTTCAGGATTTTGGCAATGAAGCCCTTTATCTACTTCCCCAGAGTCAGATGAACTCGTGGATAATATTTGTATGTCTCTGTATGCAGAAGTTGCTAACTGGCGTTAGCGCAATTGCTAACTAGTGTTAGTGCAATGACAGGAAGTCTGTAGTAACTGCTAGCATGCTAGTGGATGCCATAGACTTCCAGTCATTGCATTAGCGCTAGTTACCATTGGCTCGTGAAACTAATTCCTCTAACTTCTGTCATACAGAGATATAAAAATTGTATCCATGAGTTCATCTGACTGGGGAAGTAGATAAATGGCTGTATCGCCAAAACCTAAATTATCCCTTTAAGTCAGTGCTTCTCAATTATTTTCTGTTACGCCCACCCCTAGGAAGAAGTAAACATTTTGCGCCCCCCAACTCTCCGCCGCGACTGTAAATAGTATAATTTGTCTATAAAATTGTTATAAGTACACCTCTGCATAACATTGTATCCTTATTAACATTAAAGAAAAAAAAAAAAAATAAAGAAATATAGATCAACTTACAACAAAGAATAACTTTATTAACATTGTTTTTTAATCTGTAACAGACAATACTTAAAGTGCATCAATTTGCCTGAAATTTAAAAAAAAATATTCAAGCCTTATTTAAACTGTAAACATTTTTTGACCATTTGATACTGAAAAATAAAATTAAATATAATCAATAAATAATAATAAATTCAAATTGATCAGCAACATTAACTCAGGAGCACAATATATAAAACACTTTGACCTATAAAACAAAAATGAATAAAACAATTTGTGCAGATTTTTTTAAATAAAAATGAGGAAGTCAGGATTAATGGCTACAATGAGCACGTTTTGCAGAGCACAGGTTTTCGAAGCGTGGTTTGAAGCATGATACTGCAACTCTCAGCTCCTGCTCAATGTTTAGCTGGGACCTGTACTTGGTCTTCAGTGCAGCAACAGCAGAGAAGCCAGTCTCACAAAGATAAGATGTTGCAAAAGGAAGAAGAATGTCCATGGCCCTCTGCCCTAAGAGTGGATACTGCCTCTCTACACTCAGCCAGAATTCACTCAGTGTCTGTGATGTGAACCTCAGTCTCAATGTGGAGTCAGACGTCATATCAATGAACTGGTCCTCCTCTGCAGAGCTGAAACCAGTTGGAGCTGGTGCATTGACAGGATCTCTCACCCAGTCATATTGGGAACTGTTTTCAGGGAAGTACTTTTTAAAGAATCCCATCAGTGATGAAATATGCTCCTTAATATATGGAATCACTGAGGTGGCATCATAGTCAGTAGTGTCAACAAATTCATGCAGGTTCTCGAATGAATCAGTATTTCCTGATTCCCTGATCAGTATTTTATTTTTGCAGCACTTGCGTCATCCAGCATGACAGAGACCATGTCTAATGCTGCAGGCAGTATCACCTCCTCTGCTATGGAGTGTTTTTTTTTGCACTGAGCAATTTGGTACGCCACCTTATACGATGCTAACAGTGCTCGCTGGTTTCCTGAAGTAGCATTCACAAAGCGGGACGATTGTTGGCAATATTCTGCACGTTTTCGCTGAAAAAACTCAAGCGGCTTATCAGCGTGATTGGGGTGTAATGTCTTTAAGTGACGCCTTAATTTATTTGGCTTCATGCTGTCCGCTGCCAACATTTTTAGACACAGTAAACATACCGGTCTTTCCTCGTCTCCCACCGTAGTCACAGTGAAGCCAAGCGCTACATACGCGTCGTCATATTTCCTCGTCTTAGCTTTCGGGAGACTTACGTTTGTCTCATTATCTCCGTCTCTCTCCGCCTTTCTTTTCATCCCTGTTAAATATTTTTCCATGGTGTCTCTTAACGGTTTGTTATCTGCACTTCATATCTCCTGCTCTGTGCTGTGTGCTCTTGTTCGGTGCAACAAAAAAAACTACTCCCTGCGGCAAAAAAAAGCATGTTCCCCGGGGTCACACGCGCCCCCCCCTGGCATCGCTCCGAGCCCCAGGGGGGCGAGCCCCTCTATTTGAGAAGGACTGCTTTAAGTCAACATTTGGTCAAAGAGGGATGGAAAGCCCAAGGTGAACTCTCATTGAACTTGTGTTGCCATAGTTTTCTTCCTCACAGTATTGGTCCAAATGGCCACCTGCTATCATTATTAACTGACAAACTAGTTATATACTTCCTTTAGACTTTTCAGTGATACAAAATTTGGAGATGCTACTGAGCGGATGTTTCTTATATTTAATTTCATTCCATTTGATGTAAGCACGGCTGGTTTGCATGCTGTGTGTTGTATGTGACTCTGGGGACAGTATGGGGTGTTGAAAGGGACAGTATTGGGAGATCATTGGGCTGTCCAGAGGTGCAGGCTGACTGAGTCTCTCCTTCTGTTCCATAGACAGATAAAGCAGGAAGCAGCTGCTTGTGGATAACTGCTGCTGATACCCACCTTACCCCTATCTGATGTCTCTCTGCCTTGTATCCAACATTCTCTCTCGTTCTCTCTCTCTCTCTCTCTCTCTCTCTCTCTCTCTCTCTCTCTCTCTCTCTCTCTCTCTCTCCTCTCTCCTCTCTCCTCTCTCTCTCTCTCTCTCTCTCTCTCTCTCTCTCTCTCTCTCTCTCTCTCTCTCTCTCTCTCTCTCTCTCCTCTCTCTCTCTGTCCATCTGCTGGAATGAAGCTTCCAGGTGGCCAAGAGAGAGCGAGAGAGTGGGGGAGGGGGAGGGAGAGAGGAGAGGGCCGTAATCTAGGAAAGGTATGAGAGAGAGATTGCATTTGACATAGTGCCTTTGTCACTGAGCCAAGTTGTCTTTCAAGGTGCATTGCAGAGCCTTGGGCTGGGGGGATGGGGGGATGGAGGGATGGGGGGATGGAGGGAGGGCGAGGAAAGGAAAAACAGCTGAAACTTTATCACAGATGTAGCATGTTGCACTGCCTGGAGCGTGACGGACAGGGAACAGAGATGGTGGGGTAAGCAAGAGACACAGATACAGATCAGGCCTCTGTAAGATACATACAAATACTTTCTCCTGTTAGTCTTCTAGTGTCTACTGAAATTGTCTAGTCTCCTCTTAGTCATTTAGTGTCTACTGAAATTGTCTCTCCTGTTAGTCATTTAGTGTCTACTGAAATAGTCTCTCCTGTTAAAATTCTAGTGTCTACTGAAATAGTCTATTCTGTTAATATTCTAGTGTCTACTGAAATTGTCTCTCCTGTTAGTCTTGTAGTTTCTACTGAAATAGTATCTCCTGTTAGTCTTCGAGTATCTACTGAAATAGTTTACTCTCTCCTGTTAGTCTTCTAGTGTCTACTGAAATAGTATATCCTGTTAGTCATCTAGTGTCAACTGAAACAGTCTACTGTCTCCTGTTAGTCTTCTAGTGTCTACTGAAATAGTCTATCCTGTTAGTCTTCTAGTGTCAACTGAAACAGTCTAGTCTCTCCTGTTAGTCTTCTAGTGTCTACTGAAATAGTCTCTCCTGTTAGTCTTCTAGTGTCAACTGAAACAGTCTCTCCTGTTAGTCATCTAGTGTCAACTGAAACAGTCTCTCCTGTTAATCTTCTAGTGTCTACTGAAATAGTCTCTCCTGTTAGTGTTCTAGTGTCTACTGAAATAGTCTCTCCTGTTAGTGTTCTAGTGTCTACTGAAATAGTCTCTCCTGTTAATCTTCTAGTGTCTACTGAAATAGTCTCTCCTGTTAATCTTCTAGTGTCTACTGAAATAGTCTCTCCTGTTAGTGTTCTAGTGTCTACTGAAATAGTCTAGTCTCTCCTGTTAATCTTCTAGTGTCTACTGAAATAGTCTCTCCTGTTAGTCTTCTGGTGTCTACTGAAATAGTCTAGTCTCTCCTGTTAATCTTCTAGTGTCTTCTGAAATAGTCTCTCCTGTTAGTCTTCTAGTGTCTACTGAAATAGTCTAGTCTCTCCTGTTAATTTTCTAGTGTCTTCTGAAATAGTCTCTCCTGTTAGTCGTCTTTTGTCTACTGAAATAGTCTCTCCTGTTAGTCTTCTAGTGTCTGCTGAAATAGTCTCTCCTGTTAGTCTTCTAGTGTCTACTGAAATAGTCTCTCCTGTTAGTCTTCTAGTGTCTGCTGAAATAGTCTCTCCTGTTAGTGTTCTAGTGCCTTCTGAAATAGTCTCTCCTGTTAGTCTTGTAGTGTCTATTGAAATAGTCTCTCCTGTTAGTCTTCTACTGTCTACTGAAATAGTCTCTCCTGTTAGTCGTATTTTGTCTACTGAAATAGTCTCTCCTGTTAGTCTTCTAGTGTCTACTGAAATAGTCTAGTCTCTCCTGTTAGTTTTCTAGTGTCTTCTGAAATAGTCTCTCCTCTTAGTCTCGTAGTGTCTACTGAAATAGTCTCTCCTGTTAGTCTTCTAGTGTCTACTGAAATAGTCTAGTCTCTGCTGTTAGTCTTCTAGTGTCTACTGAAATAGTCTCTCCTGTTAATCTTCTAGTGTCTACTGAAATTGTCTCTCCTGTTAGTCTTCTAGTGTTTACTGAAATAGTCTCTCCTGTTAGTCTTCTAGTGTCTACTGAAATAGTCTAGTCTCTCCTGTTAGTCTTCTAGTGTCTACTGAAATAGTCTAGTCTCTCCTGTTAGTCTTCTAGTGTCTACTGAAATAGTCTCTCCTGTTAATCTTCTAGTGTCTTCTGAAATAGTCTCTCCTGTTAGTCTTCTAGTGTCTACTGAAATAGTCTAGTCTCTCCTGTTAGTCTTCTAGTGTCTACTGAAATAGTCTCTCCTGTTAGTGTTCTAGTGCCTTCTGAAATAGTCTCTCCTGTTAGTCTTGTAGTGTCTATTGAAATAGTCTCTCCTGTTAGTCTTCTACTGTCTACTGAAATAGTCTCTCCTGTTAGTCTTCTAGTGCCTTCTGAAATAGTCTCTCCTGTTAGTCTTGTAGTGTCTATTGAAATAGTCTCTCCTGTTAGTCTTCTACTGTCTACTGAAATAGTCTCTCCTGTTAGTCTTCTAGTGCCTTCTGAAATAGTCTCTCCTGTTAGTCTTGTAGTGTCTATTGAAATAGTCTCTCCTGTTAGTCTTCTACTGTCTACTGAAATAGTCTCTCCTGTTAGTCGTATTTTGTCTACTGAAATAGTCTCTCCTGTTAGTCTTCTAGTGTCTACTGAAATAGTCTCTCCTGTTAGTTTTCTAGTGTCTTCTGAAATAGTCTCTCCTCTTAGTCTCGTAGTGTCTACTGAAATAGTCTCTCCTGTTAGTCTTCTAGTGTCTACTGAAATAGTCTAGTGTCTGCTGTTAGTCTTCTAGTGTCTACTGAAATAGTCTCTCCTGTTAATCTTCTAGTGTCTACTGAAATTGTCTCTCCTGTTAGTCTTCTAGTGTTTACTGAAATAGTCTCTCCTGTTAGTCTTCTAGTGTCTACTGAAATAGTCTAGTCTCTCCTGTTAGTCTTCTAGTGTCTACTGAAATAGTCTAGTCTCTCCTGTTAGTCTTCTAGTGTCTACTGAAATAGTCTCTCCTGTTAATCTTCTAGTGTCTTCTGAAATAGTCTCTCCTGTTAGTCTTCTAGTGTCTACTGAAATAGTCTAGTCTCTCCTGTTAGTCTTCTAGTGTCTACTGAAATAGTCTCTCCTGTTAATCTTCTAGTGTCTTCTGAAATAGTCTCTCCTGTTAGTCTTCTAGTGTCTACTGAAATAGTCTAGTCTCTCCTGTTAGTGAACTTTCAGTGCTCTACTACTTCACTCACTGGTAAAGGGTTTAGCCTGGAGGAGCAATGCCTCGGGGCATTCAATTGTCGTCTAATTGCCCTTGGTTGCTAATGCTAGCAGTAGCTTATCTGATCATGGGGGTGCTAATTGAGAGAAGATGGGGCCGGACACTAGTGACAGACATTGGAGCCTCCGGCTGGTTGTACTGGAGCCTGGACTAAATCAGGCCTGCTGGTATGAGAGAAACGACTGCTGATTAACACTATGTTGCTCTGAGGCAAACCTGTTATCCTAAGCTCTCTGTCATGACGGGGGTCCACCTCTAAGCCCCATATACCCTACATGGGGTTAGGATTATTGGTACATGCCCAGCTCATTAGAACTAGTACTACTACTAAGACCACTACAGTACTTCTCTCACAAAACTGCTTACAAAAAAAAATCAGTAGATGAAAGTTAAGGTATGTAATTGTAGCCTGGGTAAGGCAGGGTTTGGACTGTAGTGAACAGTGTCTTTGTTTGACCTATTATTATAAAGAATGTTGTTTATGCCCCCCCCTGGCTTCACTGTAATCCATATATGTGTACTGTAGTGATTGTGCTTGAAGCTAGAGCCAGTCTCAAGGGACTCTATAGAAACTAGTCCCATAATAAGACCTGTTGCAAGAGAAGAGATATACAGTGGGGAGAACAAGTATTTGATACACTGCCGATTTTGCAGGTTTTCCTACTTACAAAGCATGTAGAGGTCTGTCATTTTTATCATAGGTACACTTCAACTGTGAGAGACGGAATCTAAAACAAAAATCCAGAAAATCACATTGTATGATTTTTAAGTAATTAATTTGCATTTTATTGCATGACATAAGTATTTGATCACCTACCAACCAGTAAGAATTCCGGCTCTCACAGACCTGTTAGTTTTTCTTTAAGAAGCCCTCCTGTTCTCCACTCATTACCTGTATTAACTGCACCTGTTTGAACTCGTTACCTGTATAAAAGACACCTGTCCACACACTCAATCAAACAGACTCCAACCTCTCCACAATGGCCAAGACCAGAGAGCTGTGTAAGGACATCAGGGATAAATTGTAGACCTGTACAAGGCTGGGATGGGCTACAGGACAATAGGCAAGCAGCTTGGTGAGAATGCAACAACTGTTGGCACAATTATTAGAAAATGGAAGAAGTTCAAGATGACGGTCAATCACCCTCGGTCTGGGGCTCCATGCAAGATCTCACCTCGTGGGGCATCAATGATCATGAGGAATGTGAGGGATCAGCCCAGAACTACACGGCAGGACCTGGTCAATGACCTGAAGAGAGCTGGGACCACAGTCTCAAAGAAAACCATTAGTAACACACTACGCCGTCATGGATTAAAATCCTGCAGCGCACGCAAGGTCCCCCTGCTCAAGCCAGCGCATGTCCAGGCCCGTCTGAAGTTTGCCAATGACCATCTGGATGATCCAGAGGAGGAATGGGAGAAGGTCATGTGGTCTGATGAGACAAAAATAGAGCTTTTTGGTCTAAACTCCACTCGCCGTGTTTGGAGGAAGAAGAAGGATGAGTACAACCCCAAGAACACCATCCCAACCGTGAAGCATGGAGGTGGAAACATCATTCTTTGGGGATGCTTTTCTGCAAAGGGGACAGGACGACTGCACCGTATTGAGGGGAGGATGGATGGGGCCATGTATCGCGAGATCTTGACCAACAACTTCCTTCCCTCAGTAAGAGCATTGAAGATGGGTCGTGGCTGGGTCTTCCAGCATGACAACGACCCGAAACACACAGCCAGGGCAACTAAGGAGTGGCTCCGTAAGAAGCATCTCAAGGTCCTGGAGTGGCCTAGCCAGTCTCCAGACCTGAACCCAATAGAAAATCTTTGGAGGGAGCCGAAAGTCCGTATTGCCCAGCGACAGCCCCGAAACCTGAAGGATCTGGAGAAGGTCTGTATGGAGGAGTGGGCCAAAATCCCTGCTGCAGTGTGTGCAAACCTGGTCAAGAACTACAGGAAACGTACGATCTCTGTAATTGCAAACTAAGGTTTCTGTACCAAATATTAAGTTCTGCTTTTCTGATGTATCAAATACTTATGTCATGCAATAAAATGCAAATGAATTACTTAAAAATCATACAATGTGATTCTCTGGATTTTTGTTTTAGATTCCTTCACTCACAGTTGAAGTGTACCTATGATAAAAATTACAGACCTCTACATGCTTTGTAAGTAGGGAAACCTGCAAAATCGTCAGTGTATCAAATACTTGTTCTCCCCACTGTAGCTCTACTTCCCCTTTGTCTCTCCGTGACCTTTCTGGAGAGGGTGTGGCACTGAACCACAATAATCTCTATGTAACCAAACACTGCATAGCCTTACATAAAATAAGAGAGAGAGAGAGAGAAAGAGAAAGGGGAGAGATAGAGAGAAAAGAAGGGAGTGATGGGTGTGTGGTGGTGTTTGTGTTGGTGTGTGTTTGGAGATGTGAGGGCATGTCAGATGTCTGACCTCCTCCCGGGCTGGGGGTGGAATTCCCCCTTTCCCCCCTCTCCGCTCTTCCCTCTCCGCTCTTCCCTCTCCACTCCCCCCTCGCCGCTCCCCCCTGTCCGCTCTTCCCTCTCCGCTCCCCCCTGTCCGCTCTTCCCTCTCCGCTCCCCCTCTCCGCTCTTCCCTCTCCGCTCCCCCTCTCCGCTCTTCCCTCTCCGCTCCCCCTCTCCGCTCTTCCCTCTCCACTCCCCCCTCGCCGCTCCCCCCTCTCCGCACTTCCCTTTCCGCTCCCCCCTCTCCGCACTTCCCTTTCCGCTCCCCCTCTCTGCTCTTCCCTTTCCACTCCCCCCTCTCTGCTCCTCCCTCTCCGCTTCCCCCTAGATTGGCTCACCTCTGATGGATGGGCTAGTAAGCCTGTAGGTGTGAGTGTCTGCCCCAGTCCCATTCACAGCCCCTGCTCTTTATACCTCTCTGTTCCATTTATTTTATTCCAGCCATTACAATGAACTTGTCCTCATTTAGCTCCTCACACCAGCCTCCTCTGCTCTACACTGCACTTTCTCTACTATAATGAGGACAGACCAAGCCCCTTCAGTGGGACAGCTCAGCCCAGTAGCCTTCTATCCACCTCATAGTGGACTGGCTTACTGGTCCTCATAGTGGACTGGTCTACTGGTCCTTATAGTGGACTGGCTTACTGGTCCTCATAGTGGACTGGCTTACTGGTCCTCATAGTGGACTGGCTTACTGGTCCTCATAGTGGACTGGCTTACTGGTCCTCATAGTGGACTGGCTTACTGGTCCTCATAGTGGACTGGCTTACTGGTCCTCATAGTGGACTGGCTTACTGGTCCTCATAGTGGACTGGTCTACTGGTCCTCATAGTGGACTGGTCTACTGGTCCTCATAGTGGACTGGTCTACTGGTCCTCATAGTGGACTGGTCTACTGGTCCTCATAGTGGACTGGTCTACTGGTCCTCATAGTGGACTGGCTTACTGGTCCTCATAGTGGACTGGTCTACTGATCCTCATAGTGGACTGGTCTACTGGTCCTCATAGTGGACTGGCTTACTGGTCCTTATAGTGGACTGGCTTACTGGTCCTCATAGTGGACTGGCTTACTGGTCCTCATAGTGGACTGGCTTACTGGTCCTCATAGTGGACTGGCTTACTGGTCCTCATAGTGGACTGGTCTACTGGTCCTCATAGTGGACTGGCTTACTGGTCCTCATGGTGGACTGGCTTACTGGTCCTCATAGTGGACTGGCTTACTGGTCCTCATAGTGGACTGGCTTACTGGTCCTCATAGTGGACTGGCTTACTGGTCCTCATAGTGGACTGGTCTACTGGTCCTCATAGTGGACTGGTCTACTGGTCCTCATAGTGGACTGGCTTACTGGTCCTCATAGTGGACTGGTCTACTGGTCCTTATAGTGGACTGGCTTACTGGTCCTCATGGTGGACTGGCTTACTGGTCCTCATAGTGGTGTTTTGTTATTGAGATGATCCCTGGACCTCTCCTAGGCCCTGTGTCTCATTGGGCCCTGCCAATGGGATTAGGACAGAGTGCTGACTCTGCAGGTGGTGACATAACTTCATTTGGCCCGCTGTTTAGAGCTATAATAGCTTATTGATTGGCTGACAGAGATGCAAGGAGCTGCATGGAAGGCCACAGAGAGAGGAGAGAATAAGTTAATCATCGCTGAAAGTGCTGCCACAATTTAATCACTTTACCCAGGGTTCACCACTGCCATGTACATTTTGTTCTTCCCTCTGATGTGTTTGACTGACATGGCTGAGAGTGAGACAGTGAGTGACTTGCTGATTCTTGCAAACCCTTCCTGTACTCCAGTGTGGCTCCTGCCTGCCGTGCTCCTGAGGGAAACAGGTCTCCAGCCCCAGGGGCTGTGGCTAATTCATGCTAAACTGTGGGGTTCATTTCAGCCATGCTGCACAGTGGTGATCTCCATCTGTTTGTTCTGGTCAGGACGTCTCAGTCGCCCTCTCCAGCTCCACTGGCCAGACCCTGGCAACACCTGACAGCTGGTCAAGTCATCACTCCTTCAGTCTGCTCCAGTGTGTGTGTATTCTCAGAGGAACCCCGGCCCATTAGCAATGATGTCACACGCGCTGCGGCCCGGTTACCTGGAAACTGCACGTTTCTTTCATTTGACTGGTGGCCCTTTGGCTCTGCTTGCTGCATGTAGTCCTACCATCTGCAGTGAGACGGAAAGAGAGAGAGAGTAAAGGGGCTCCCCTCTTCCACTGCGTGAAATGAGCCTTCATCCACCCTGTGTTCTTATATCAACACAAATGGGTTTTAATGCTATTATCTCCATTGGCCTTATTCTGACCATGAGGTGAAGCTCTGTACTATGGCTTTTCTTGGTTGTGCTGTGTAGGAGAGCTGTGTGTTTAAAAATCAAATCACATTTTATTTGTCACATGCGCCGAATACAACATGTGTAGACCCCCCAGTGAAATGCTTACTTACAAGCCCTTAACCAACAATGCAGTTTTAAGACAATAACTAAATAAAAGTAAGAGATAAGAATAACAAATGATTAAAGAGCAGCAGTAAATAACAATAGCTGGGCTATATACAGGGGGTACCGGTACAGAGTCAATGTGGGGGGCACCGGTGTCGAGGTAATTGATTTAATATGTACTTTTAGGTATAGTTATTAAAGTGACTATGCATAGATAATAACAGAGAGTGTAGCAGCAGCATTCCAGAGGGTGGGGGGGTGGGGGTAGAAGCTATTTAGGAGCCTCATGGACCTAGACTTGGCGCTCCGGTACCGCTTGCCATGCAGTAGCAGAGAGAACAGTCTATGACTAGGGTGGCTGTAATCTTTGACAACTGACACCGCCTGTTATAGAGGTCCTGGATGGCAGGAAGCTTTGCACATTTAACTTGCTGATAGAAATGAGGTAAAACTGATTTAAGTTTCCCTGCATTAAAGTTCCAGGCCACTAAGAGCGCCTCCTCTGGATGAGCGTTTTCCTGTTTGCTTATGGCGGTATACAGCTCATCGATTGCGGTTTTAGTGCCAGCATCTGTCTGTGGTGGTATGAAGACAGCTATGAAAAATACAGCTGAAAACTCTCTAAGTAGATAGTGTGGTCTACAGCTTATCATGAGGTGAGCAAAACCTTGAGACTTCCTTAGATATTGTGCACCAACTGTTGTTTACATAAGTGCATAGGCCCCCGCCCCGTGTCTTACCAGAGGATGCTGTTCTGTCCTGCCGATAGAGTGTATAACCCGCCACCTGTATGTTCTTAATGTCGACGTTCAAGCCACGACTCGGTGAAACATAAGATATTACAGTTTTAATGTCCTGTTGGTAGGATAAACGTGCTTTCAGTTCATCCCATTTATTTTCCAGCGATTGAACGTTAGCTAGCAGGACGGAAGGCATGGGCAGATTAGCCTCTCATCGCCTGATCCTCACAAGGCGCTCTGATCTCTTTCTACAAAATCTGCGTTTCCTTCACGAATAACGGGATCTGGGCCTGGTCAGGTGTGTGTATTATATCCCTCCTGTCCAACTCATTGAAAAATAACTCTTCATCCAGTTTGAGGTGAGCAATCGCAGTTCTGATGTCCAGAAGCTCTTTTGGGTCATAAGTAAAACAAGTTACGAACAACGCGAAAAAACAAACAAAATGCATGGTTGGTTAAGAACCGATAAGACGGCAGCCTTCTCCTCAACGCCATTTTACGTAGGATCCCTCTCTCTACTGCTCATACTCCCCTACCCTGTGAGGGAATCGCATGGCCTGCTGGGAGATATTCAGGGGGGAGAGGGCGTGAGCCCCATCCTGAGTTTTGGCTTCAGATAGGCTCACCTCAAATCCGGTCTGGCAAGTATCAATCTGTCTGCACTCCAACACTCAGTTAAACCAGAGACAAACAGTCGCTGGGGGTGGAGAGAAAAAGAGAGGGATAGTGTAAACAGAGAGACAAGAAGTAGTGACCTTGTCCTCCACACACACACACACACACACACTGACCTGGTGGATGAGCCCTTATCTGGCATTTGGGAGACAACTGGGCCAACATAATAATAATAACCTTCTCTTCACCCCTGGTCCTCCAAACAATCCCCTCTCCTGACGGGCTTTGTCTGAAGACCCTGCCAAGGCTCTACTCAACCACTAGATGATTCCTTTGTCATGAAGTGCCATGCTGCTGGTTAAAATAGCTTTTGGACTCGGTGACATTAAGATCAGAGGAAGAAGAGGAAGGGAGAAGAAAGGAACGACAACGAAAGAGAACTGTTAAAGAGGAGATGGGAAACAAGCTACTGCTAGAAGACGGGAGGAGAGAGAAGACTATGGAGGAGGTTACAGTCGGACAGGGAGCCTCTCTCTCTCTTTCTCTCTCTCTCTCAGCTTGCATGGTGGAGATAAGAGGGACAGGTGGTTTTCTGTTCTCTTAAACAACTCAGACAGCTGGCAACTCTCTGGCTATGTGCTCGTTGGAGAGTTTGTCTGTGTATGTGCGTGCAAGTGTTTCTAGATCCATGTGTCTGTGTGTGGTAGTGCTCTGAGCCTGTGCCAGCTGAGACATCTCCCTGTAGTCTGTCTCAATTTTGCTACCCATGTTTTTCTTCTCTTCATCCTTTCTTCTCTTCATCCTTTCTTCTCTTCCTCCTTTCTTCTCTCTCTTGCAGCAGTTGGCAGTGGTCCAGATTATGCCACTCCTCTGGAAGGTTTTTCTTCTTGTCACAGGACTCAGTAGTGTAAAATCAGTCCTGCTTTAAAGCCTGACAGTATTTAGTGTTCTGGCCCAACACTCATGTTAATGAAAGTGTACCGTTTATTTTTCCATGGCATTTACCTACTTCTCCCTCTCGTTCCTGACTTTGGACTTGCTACTGATGTCTGTTAATATTTGTGTCATGACTTCAGTCCTGTAGAGTGATAAAGTATCTTTAAACTGACATATAGAGTACACATATAGGCATCTGGCCTGGAATGTTCAGTTAACCTACTCAAAATGTAGCCTAAACAATCCATGGTATTCATTTGTGTAAGATGTTTGTGTAGTAAACTATTTACAACCGGTGAATACAGTATATTTCCTTTCCAGGAAGATTCTGGACGGCCCCCTCTCTTTCCACGGCCATGGCAGACTGTTTTATTCATGTTCTCTGGTTAGTTTGTAGTTTTGGGCTTGTTCCACACACAGGCCTGTGTTTGATGGGGCTGTGTAGTAGTGAGTGAAGAAGGCCCCTCTCCCCTGTGGCAGCGTGTTTTGTTTGCAGAGAAGAGGTACTAAATGGGCCAGAGGTGTTTATTTGCTGCTGGCAAACATACACTGTCCTCTGTGGTTCAAACAGACACTATCCTCTGTGGTTCAAACAGACACTATCCTCTGTGGTTCAAACAGACACTGTCCTCTGTGGTTCAAACAGACACTGTCCTCTGTGGTTCAAACAGACACTGTCCTCTGTGGTTCAAACAGACACTGTCCTCTGTGGTTCAAACAGACACTGTCCTCTGTGGTTCAAACAGACAGTGTCCTCTGTGGTTCAAACAGACACTGTCCTCTGTGGTTCAAACAGACACTGTCCTCTGTGGTTCAAACAGACACTGTCCTCTGTGGTTCAAACAGACACTATCCTCTGTGGTTCAAACAGACACTGTCCTCTGTGGTTCAAACAGACACTATCCTCTGTGGTTCAAACAGACACTGTTCTCTGTGGTTCAAACAGACACTATCCTCTGTGGTTCAAACAGACACTGTCCTCTGTGGTTCAAACAGACACTATCCTCTGTGGTTCAAACAGACACTGTCCTCTGTGGTTCAAACAGACACTGTCCTCTGTGGTTCAAACAGACACTGTCCTCTGTGGTTCAAACAGACACTGTCCTCTGTGGTTCAAACAGACACTATCCTCTGTGGTTCAAACAGACACTATCCTCTGTGGTTCAAACAGATACTATCCTCTGTGGTTCAAACAGATACTATCCTCTGTGGTTCAAACAGACACTGTCCTCTGTGGTTCAAACAGACACTATCCTCTGTGGTTCAAACATACACTGTCCTCTGTGGTTCAAACAGACACTATCCTCTGTGGTTCAAACAGACACTGTCCTCTGTGGTTCAAACATACACTATCCTCTGTGGTTCAAACAGACACTGTCCTCTGTGGTTCAAACAGACACTATCCTCTGTGGTTCAAACAGACACTGTCCTCTGTGGTTCAAACAGACACTGTCCTCTGTGGTTCAAACAGACACTGTCCTCTGTTGTTCAAACAGACACTATCCTCTGTGGTTCAAACAGACACTATCCTCTGTGGTTCAAACAGATACTATCCTCTGTGGTTCAAACAGATACTATCCTCTGTGGTTCAAACAGACACTGTCCTCTGTGGTTCAAACAGACACTATCCTCTGTGGTTCAAACAGACACTGTCCTCTGTTGTTCAAACAGACACTATCCTCTGTGGTTCAAACAGACACTATCCTCTGTGGTTCAAACAGATACTATCCTCTGTGGTTCAAACAGACACTGTCCTCTGTGGTTCAGAGTTGGGTTGCCGCTGTGGCTAGTCTGGATGACTGTATAATGTGTTCTTTCTCGTTGGTCAGTGGGGGTCACACAACTTTTAACCCTTTGTGTCCACCCTGTTCTGAAGGGGACATGAGAATAAAGCACAGATCACCCTCCACTCCGGCCCTGCCACACCCTGACAGACTGACACCAGGATCTGAGTAGAGAAGCATCTAAAACCCAGTGATTTACATCAACAGTAAGATCTTCTTTTCTCTTCCTCTCTGTTGTCTATCAATGCTTTCTTTGAACTTGGAGGCCTTTCCTTTCAACCTCCCCTTCCTCCTCTTCAATGGGACAGGAGGCCCTCACCTGTTCCATTGATGTTTCACGCCCTCAGGGGGTCCCCTTGCAATGGGACAGCTTCCTCTTTTTTTGGGGAGAGATCTTTCATATGCAAAGCTGCATTCTTTTAGATGAAAGCAGTGTTTTGTGATCCTCCAACACCACACCACCTGTCATTAATATTTCATTATTTTCTTCTCAATATATTAGTAATCTGTAATCCTCCATTATTTTCTTCTCAATATATTAGTAATCTGTAATCCTCCATTCTTTTCTTCTCAATATATTAGTAATCTGTAATCCTCCATTATTTTCTTCTCAATATATTAATAATCTGTAATCCTCCATTATTTTCTTCTCAATATATTAGTAATCTGTAATCCTCCATTCTTTTCTTCTCAATATATTAGTAATCTGTAATCCTCCATTCTTTTTCTGACTTGATGAAGCTGTTTTCCATACACTAATCTGCTGTTTAAGCAGGACCGTAATGGCACTGATTATCTCCTTAACACCACAATTACACTGTGATATATTTTCTAATAATATATGCCATTTAGCAGACGCTTTTATCCAAAGCGACTTACTGTCATCTGTACGTACCTTTATGTGCATACTTTTTATGCTCCAGTCCATTGGATACACTCATTTGATAGTTTATACCCATAGACTGTTCCTTTATCCTGTCAGGCTGATTGTCTGTCTGTGCTGTGCTGGGAATTCATCAAACCATCATTTAGACTTGAGCTCTCCTTAATGAACTAATGTATGCCTGGCTCTGGAGATCAATAACTCCTGATTGGTTGAGAGACGTTTGCACCCCCCCACACCACTTTCATCTGTTAATTAGATTTTGGTGTGCAAATGAGGGCCTTCTAAACAAAATTCTAGATGAGAGTTTGACTTGCTACTCTCACTATTTCACAGCACAGTGGTTATGGGCAGAATCCAAGCATCTCAACATAAACCCTTGTTACATTGTTGTGTGCATAAGCAAGTAGCACCATTGTCAGGCACAATAGAGAGTAGATAAACATTTAGAAATATGGGGTGTGGGGGGGTGCAACTCAATATTACGAAGGTGTTCTCAGTGTATATTGCAATGTGGCCTTAATGATCTGGTTCTGTAAAGCATAAACATGCCAGCTAGCTATAGGCTCTCAGATGTTATACAGTCTTTTCCCATTAATCAATCATTACTACAGACACACACTCAGGTGTACATAGTATTATACCTAGTCATCTGGTCATCTTTTCCTTGCCGTCGCTCCACATAAGAGCTCTAAAGCACTTAATGTGTATGTGTCCTTGTGTCTGTCCAGGGCATTTGGACAGCAGCACACACAGTCTATATTTAATGATATTGGCTAAACAAAGCTCTGAGGAAATACTCTCCCCTGAATGAACGGATTTCAAAATACAAAAGGGACACTGTTCTGTTATGGTCATTTTTCAGATACCCCCCCCCCCCTTAGTTGTTATAGTGATTTCTGCAGCCGAGATTACATCAACAATTCTGAAATATTGGGTTCTTTCATCCCACACAGTTTCGATGTCCGTTCTGTCCCCCAGGGACTGGGCACTTAAAGCCAACTTTGTTCCCCTAAGACATTTCTCTTCCCAAGACTAAAGTTTTTACAGCTGTCTACGTGTCTCACAAATGCCCATTTGTTGGTCCTGTTATAACGGTTTAAGCAGAGCATATGCGATGTACTTTGTCATTTACTAGGCAGGGAAAAAAAGATAATCTCATGAAATGTTGTATTAGTAATAAGTAGTTATACTGCATGCTCTACATCGCATTGTCATCTCTTTGTTTAGTCCTTTATTGTTGGCACGATGCTGGCATCTTTCTAAGAGGATTCCCCATCTTTACTCACCTGCTCTAGATTTGCTCTATAATGTCGACTAGGCCAGTTTTAATCCGGTCTCGTCTGGATCTGGACGGTTTATTTGTTCATCTGGACAATCAGATGTTGTTGTGCTCTATCTCATCCTGTCTGGCGAACACAGCATGTTGACTGATTGTATTTAGACCATAGCACAGCCACTGAGGCCCATGAGAATCACTCTGGGAGAACCAGAACATCAGCCGTGGTCAAACACAACAAGGCCAAATTCACCAGAAGCAGACCCCCTTTGTCTCACGGTGTCTGGGATTCGTCACAGGAGACAGGATCAAGGTGACCATTCTAAACAACCTTGGAGTTGCTGGCCGTTGGCGGCTGGCTAATTCCTGGGTGCAGACAGACCAGAGCAGAGAGGAGTGAAGTGGGAGTAGCAGCCATACAGGGGGATTGGAACAAACAGTCTGGTTAAGAGCCTCTCTCTCTCTGTTGTCTCTGTCTCGTCTGTTCCTCTGTCTGGCTGTTCTATAGGCTGTGCTATCTGGGCTGTCCATTCCCCTACAGAGCAGAGTGGTGTTATGAGCAGCTCTTTATGTCCCTGGTTGATTTATCATTGGGAGGTGAGATAAAGCTGTCTGTCTCCATGACTGTCTGCTAATCCCTCCAGATGAACCATGGCCCTCCACTCTGGCCCTCCACACTATCTATCTATCTATCTATCTATCTATCTATCTATCTATCTATCTATCTATCTATCTATCTATCTATCTATCTATCTATCTATCTGTCTGTCTGTCTGTCTGTCTGTCTGTCTGTCTGTCTGTCTGTCTGTCTGTCTGTCTGTCTGTCTGTCTGTCTGTCTGTCTGTCTGTCTGTCTGTCTGTCTGTCTGTCTGTCTGTCTGTCTGTCTGTCTGTCTGTCTGTCTGTCTGTCTGTCTGTCTGTCTGTCTGTCTGTCTGTCTGTCTGTCTGTCTGTCTGTCTGTCTGTCTGTCTGTCTGTCTGTCTGTCTGTCTCAATTCAAGGGGCTTATACAAAAGTGAAATAAACAGTAAACAGTAAATATTACACTCACAGAAGTTTCAAAAGAATAAAGACATTACAAATGTCATATTATGTATATATACAGTGTTGTAACGATGTACAAATGGTTAAAGTACAAATGGGAAAATAAATAAGCATCAATATGGGTTGTATTTACAATGGTGTTTGTTCTTCACTGGTTGACCTTTTCTTGTGGCGACAGGTCACAAGTCTTGCTGCGTTGATGGCACACTGTGGTATTTCACCCAGTAGATATGGGAGTTTATCAAAATCGGGTTTGTTTTCAAATTATTTTGGGATGTGTGTAATCTGGGGGAAATATGTGTCTCTAATATGGTCATACATTTGGCAGGAGGTCCGGAAGTGCAGCTCAGTTTCCACCTCATTTTGTGGGCAGTGTGCACATAGCCTGTCTTCTCTTGAGAGCCAGGTCTGCCTACGGCGGCCTTTCTCAATAGCAAGGCTATGCTCACTGAGTCTGTACATAGTCAAAGCTTTCCTTAAGTTTCGGTCAGTCACAGTGGTCAGGTATTCTGCCACTGTGTACTCTCTGTTTAGGGACAAATAGCATTCTAGTTTGCTCTGTTTTTTTGTTAATTATTTCCAATGTGTCAAGTAATTATCTTTTGTTTTCTCATGATTTTGTTGGGTCTAAATGTGTTGCTGTCCTGAGGCTCTGTGAGATCTGTTTTTGATCAGAGCCCCAGGACCAGCTTGCTTAGGGGACTCTTATCTAGGTTAATCTCTCTCTAGGTGTTGACTTTGTTATGGAAGGTTAGGGAATCTTTTCTTCAGGTGGTTGTAGAATTTAACGTCACTTTTCTGGATTTTGATAATTAGCGGGTATCGGCCTAATTCTGCTCTGCATGCATTATTTGGTGTTCTACGTTGTACACAGAGGATATTTTTGCAGAATTCTGCATGCGGAGTCTCAAATTCTTGGTTGGTGAGCGGACGCCAGACCTCACAACCATAAAGGGCAATGGGTTCTATAACTGATTCAAGTGTTTTTAGCCAGATCCTAATTGGTATGTTGAATTTTATGTTCCTTTTGATGGCATAGAATGCCTTTCTTGCCTTGTCTCTCAGATCGTTCACAGCTTTGTGGAAGTTACCTGTAGCGCTGATGTTTAGGCCAAGGTATGTATAGTTTTCTGTGTGCTCTAGGGCAACGGAGTCTCTGTCTCTGTCTGTCACTCTAGTGGAGGTGTCAGAGGGGCTGGAGGAAGGCAGGCACTGCTATTGAACTCTGAGATTTTCAGGCAGCACAGGCTGGCTCACAGGCAGGCATATGTGTCTCTAATGTGTCTCTAGTGTGGCCCCAATTGGAGACTATGAAGAAGGAAGAAAACATACATAGGAACAAAACATATATAAGAACATCATTAGTGTAGTATAGTGTCATATTCTTTTCACAGGTCATTTTATTATCATCGTTCCTGTTAGTCCTACTCCCAAAGTGGATGAGTGACTTTTCAGTGTTGAGTAGGGGTTATGCATTGGTTGTGCAAAGTCAAGCAGTTTGACGTTAAGTCAGAGGAGTGCTGGATTGCAGCTTGTTCAGCACTAAGTTAAACAGACACTCTGCGAGGGGATTCTTTCTGCAAACGGTCGAAGACGAGTTTGTGGACCGAAGTGAGACGAATGAGACCCTTGGGGAAATCTCAGCCTGGACAGGAATGAATGCTATTGTTCTCTCTGTGTGTATATATGTGTGTGTGTGTGTGTGTGTGTGTGTGTGTGTGTGTGTGTGTGTGTGTGTGTGTGTGTGTGTGTGTGTGCGTGTGCGTGTGCGTGCGTGCGTGCGTGTCCCCTTAGTGTTAGGAGCACTAATGTTAGTAACATACCCAGCTTGGCCTGGGGTTAGGAGCACTAATGTTAGTAACTTACCCAGCTTGGCCTGGGGTTAGGAGCACTAATGTTAGTAACATACCCAGCTTGGTCTGGGGTTAGGAGCACTAATGTTAGTAACATACCCAGCTTTGCCTGGGGTTAGGAGCACTAATGTTAGTAACATACCCAGCTTGGCCTGGGGTTAGGAGCACTAATGTTAGTAACATACCCAGCTTGTTCTGGGGTTAGGATCACTAATGTTAGTAACATACCCAGCTTGTTCTGGGGTTAGGATCACTAATGTTAGTAACATACCCAGCTTGGCCTGGGGTTAGGATCACTAATGTTAGTAACATACCCAGCTTGTTCTGGGGTTAGGATCACTAATGTTAGTAACATACCCAGCTTGTTCTGGGGTTAGGAGCACTAATGTTAGTAACATACCCAGCTTGGCCTGGGGTTAGGAGCACTAATGTTAGTAACATACCTGGCCTGGGGTTAGGAGCACTAATGTTAGTAACATACCCAGTTTGGCCTGGGGTTAGGAGCACTAATGTTAGTAACATACCCAGCTTGGCCTGGGGTTAGGAGCACTAATGTTAGTAACATACCCAGCTTGGCCTGGGGTTAGGAGCACTAATGTTAGTAACATACCCAGCTTGGCCTGGGGTTAGGAGCACTAATGTTAGTAACATACCCAGCTTGGCCTGGGGTTAGGAGCACTAATGTTAGTAACATACCCAGCTTGGCCTGGGGTTAGGATCACTAATGTTAGTAACATACCCAGCTTGGCCTGGGGTTAGGAGCACTAATGTTAGTAACATACCCAGCTTGGCCTGGGGTTAGGAGCACTAATGTTAGTAACATACCCAGCTTGGCCTGGGGTTAGGATCACTAATGTTAGTAACATACCCAGCTTGGCCTGGGGTTAGGAGCACTAATGTTAGTAACATACCCAGCTTGGCCTGGGGTTAGGAGCACTAATGTTAGTAACATACCTGGCCTGGGGTTAGGAGCACTAATGTTAGTAACATACCCAGTTTGGCCTGGGGTTAGGAGCACTAATGTTAGTAACATACCCAGCTTGGCCTGGGGTTAGGGGCACTAATGTTAGTAACATACCCAGCTTGGCCTGGGGTTAGGAGCACTAATGTTAGTAACATACCCAGCTTGGCCTGGGGTTAGGAGCACTAATGTTAGTAACATACCCAGCTTGGCCTGGGGTTAGGAGCACTAATGTTAGTAACATACCCAGCTTGGCCTGGGGTTAGGAGCACTAATGTTAGTAACATACCTGGCCTGGGGTTAGGAGCACTAATGTTAGTAACATACCCAGCTTGGCCTGGGGTTAGGATCACTAATGTTAGTAACATACCCAGCTTGGCCTGGGGTTAGGATCACTAATGTTAGTAACATACCCAGCTTGGCCTGGGGTTAGGAGCACTAATGTTAGTAATATACCTGGCCTGGGGTTAGGAGCACTAATGTTAGTAACATACCCAGCTTGGCCTGGGGTTAGGAGCACTAATGTTAGTAACATACCCAGCTTGGCCTGGGGTTAGGAGCACTAATGTTAGTAACATACCCAGCTTGTTCTGGGGTTAGGAGCACTAATGTTAGTAACATACCCAGCTTGGCCTGGGGTTAGGATCACTAATGTTAGTAACATACCCAGCTTGTTCTGGGGTTAGGAGCACTAATGTTAGTAACATACCCAGCTTGTTCTGGGGTTAGGAGCACTAATGTTAGTAACATACCCAGCTTGGCCTGGGGTTAGGAGCACTAATGTTAGTAACATACCCAGCTTGGCCTGGGGTTAGGAGCACTAATGTTAGTAACATACCCAGCTTGGCCTGGGGTTAGGAGCACTAATGTTAGTAACATACCCAGCTTGTTCTGGGGTTAGGAGCACTAATGTTAGTAACATACCCAGCTTGGCCTGGGGTTAGGAGCACTAATGTTAGTAACATACCCAGCTTGGCCTGGGGTTAGGAGCACTAATGTTAGTAACATACCCAGCTTGTTCTGGGGTTAGGAGCACTAATGTTAGTAACATACCCAGGTTAGTTACATAGAAGTAGAGGTAATGTGATTTATTCTGAACACCCTCCATTCCTTACCATTGCTATTTGTTCCCAGTCCAACAAAGCTCCATCACCATATTAGTGAAAAGTACAGGCATGGTCATTGTGTTAATGAGATTGTGTTGTGCTATGAGCACTGCTCAGGGTGAAATGACCCTTGCCTCAGTGAAGGGCGAGAGGGGAACAGGGTAAATGCTGTACAGCTGTCCTGGGTACTGTCATTAGAGCATAAATCTGCCAGGATATCATCAAGGTAATCAAATGAACCGTGTGATCAAGCAGAGGCCTAATGAAAACGTTCGCTATTGTGTTATTGCCTCTCTTTTTCCATTTGGAAGGAAGATCTGGTTTCACCAGGCACAATTACTTATGGATTTCAACTTTTCCACATGTGTATGGCTTGATAGTCTAGATATGAAAAACAGGAAAGTTCATATAGTGTCACCCATCCAAGTAGACATCCTCCATTTAGACAGGCCTACCAATGTGCATATGGTTGGTTAGCTTCAGCCAGTTAAACTTGCAACCTCAATAGACCTACTTACTCAAAGCAGTACCACGCAATGTACTTGAAGCCATGGAAATCACAACACTTATCTGTTTGATGTGCCAGCCAGAAAGCAGGGTCCTTGAAGAGCACTTGTGTTCAGCCCACATCTCTCCCATTGGCTCAGCCACTCTCACATGTAAAACCTGTCTTTTACTATACAATAGCCATCATTTATATGATCATGTAAATGTTCCAGGGCATGAACACCACCACTCAAAGTGCTATACCTTTGTTGCTAGTTATTATTTGACCTTCAACAGTATAATATTTCAAACCAAAATAAATAAATAAATGAAGAAAATTTGTTTATTTTGTCTTGTCAACAAACTGAAACAAATGTCTCCTTTAGGTATAACTCCTCTCTAAGTATATTTCTCTAAAGAAGTGTGTCTGTGTGAACCACTTCATCTTTCAGCGGTCTCCGCTCCGTAGCGAATGGTATCTGTCAACAGGAGAGTTGGGGGTCCTCCATCTCCCCGTCCCCTCCTCCGTGACCTCCCCTCTCGCACCTTTTAACCCCGCATGTCTCTGTTTATAAACTTTATGCATTTTGACAACCGGTGCAGAAGGGGGGGGGGGGGGGCAAATCCACTTTTTATTCGGAAAGAGCCCCTCTTCTCTGTCAGCGGGGAGAGAGAGAGACGTTAAAGGCTTTAAAATAATCACAGGTCTTTTCACTGGGGGGTTCTCTAATTGAGCCTGGGCTGACCCCTGACCCTAGCATGCCGTCTGTTTTCTATCGCCAGGCTAGATTGAAATGGGAACAGTGGGTAGAGCCCAGGAGAGACCAGGACTCATTCTTATTTATGAATGTTGTGCTTGTCCCTCCTGCTTTGCATGGCCCTGTGCAGGATTAGCACACTAACGGTGGATCCACTGTGGAGGGGCCTACAATCTATCCTCCTGAGACCTGGCAAAAGTGCCAGGGGCGAAAAAAAACATGTTACAAAAAGAAAACATTTTTTATTGTATGTGCACTGTAGTGCCCATTATAACTCAGTTGATAGTATATATGAAACATGTAACATTGCAGTAAATGGGGACAGTAGGTAAAAAACCTAGTTAGTGCATGCTGATGTCCACTACAGAGGACATTTATTTACCATCTCTTATTTGGCTCTTATTTAATGTAAACAAAAAATATATATATATTACACTGATCTGAAAACTCACCAAACTATTCCTGAGATATTTACCTGTAAGAAACAGTTAGAATATAAATCTCACAAAAATGATAATTACACAATTATACACACTTACTATCAAATGTGTTAATAGTGATGGTTGTCAACGTAAAAAAAAGAAAAAAAAGAAAGTGTGGCACCCCCACACATGATGTCATTGAAAAGCCCAGGATGTCCTCTCAAAGGTACAACAGGACCTTACACAGTGGTATGTATGACCTTAGAGATACGGATCAACAACGAATGTCCATTAGAGAGGAAATAAATGTTCTGTCTCACGAGGCTATGAGACAAACAACAAAGGAACAGGGGCAGTAGCTGGAATGTGTAACACAGAGGCCAGGATAATGGAATCTGTGAGGTAGGGTATATGACCTGTCCACAATAATATACCTCTGTTTGGGGACATTTTATTCATTTAGCAAATAATCTTATCCAGCGTGACTTACATGAGGGTTAAGTGCCTTGCTCAAGGGCACATCGTGAGATTTTTCACTGAGTCGGCTCAGGGATTCGAACCAGTGACCTTTCACTTACTGGTCCAACGCTCTTAACTGCCTCATTCACTGGCTGGGTGGCTTTGTTTAGGATATGTGTCCCCCACTTCCTCACCTGGACACCGTAAAACGATCAGTGAGGCACCTAAACATCTCAAACAATGAATGTTGTTGTTTTTCCGTCTTGAAAGACTAACTGACAGTCTCTCAGAGCCTCTCAGGGCCATTCTAACAATAAGACTAACTGACAGTCTCTCAGAGCCTCTCATGGCCATTCTAACAATAAGACTAACTGACAGTCTCTCAGAGCCTCTCAGGGCCATTCTAACAATAAGACTAACTGACAGTCTCTCAGAGCCTCTCAGGGCCATTCTAACAATAAGACTAACTGACAGTCTCTCAGAGCCTCTCAGTGCCATTCTAACAATAAGACTAACTGACAGTCTCTCAGAGCCTCTCAGGGCCATTCTAACAATAAGACTAACTGACAGTCTCTCAGAGCCTCTCATGGCCATTCTAACAATAAGACTAACTGACAGTCTCTCAGAGCCTCTCAGGGCCATTCTAACAATAAGACTAACTGACAGTCTCTCAGAGCCTCTCAGGGCCATTCTAACAATAAGACTAACTGACAGTCTCTCAGAGCCTCTCAGGGCCATTCTAACAATAAGACTAACTGACAGTCTCTCAGAGCCTCTCAGGGCCATTCTAACAATAAGACTAACTGACAGTCTCTCAGAGCCTCTCAGGGCCATTCTAACAATAAGACTAACTGACAGTCTCTCAGAGCCTCTCATGGCCATTCTAACAATAAGACTAACTGACAGTCTCTCAGAGCCTCTCAGGGCCATTCTAACAATAAGACTAACTGACAGTCTCTCAGAGCCTCTCAGGGCCATTCTAACAATAAGACTAACTGACAGTCTCTCAGAGCCTCTCAGGGCCATTCTAACAATAAGACTAACTGACAGTCTCTCAGAGCCTCTCATGGCCATTCTAACAATAAGACTAACTGACAGTCTCTCAGAGCCTCTCATGGCCATTCTAACAATAAGACTAACTGACAGTCTCTCAGGGCCATTCTAACAATAAGACTAACTGACAGTCTCTCAGGGCCATTCTAACAATAAGACTAACTGACAGTCTCTCAGGGCCATTCTAACAATAAGACTAACTGACAGTCTCTCAGGGCCATTCTAACAATAAGACTAACTGACAGTCTCTCAGAGCCTCTCATGGCCATTCTAACAATAAGACTAACACTGACAGTCTCTCAGAGCCTCTCATGGCCATTCTAACAATAAGACTAACACTGACAGTCTCTCAGAGCCTCTCAGGGCCATTCTAACAATAAGACTAACACTGACAGTCTCTCAGAGCCTCTCAGGGCCATTCTAACAATAAGACTAACACTGACAGTCTCTCAGAGCCTCTCAGGGCCATTCTAACAATAAGACTAACTGACAGTCTCTCAGAGCCTCTCAGGGCCATTCTAACAATAAGACTAACACTGACAGTCTCTCAGAGCCTCTCATGGCCATTCTAACAATAAGACTAACACTGACAGTCTCTCAGAGCCTCTCATGGCCATTCTAACAATAAGACTAACACTGACAGTCTCTCAGAGCCTCTCATGGCCATTCTAACAATAAGACTAACACTGACAGTCTCTCAGAGCCTCTCAGGGCCATTCTAACAATAAGACTAACACTGACAGTCTCTCAGAGCCTCTCAGGGCCATTCTAACAATAAGACTAACACTGACAGTCTCTCAGAGCCTCTCAGGGCCATTCTAACAATAAGACTAACACTGACAGTCTCTCAGAGCCTCTCATGGCCATTCTAACAATAAGACTAACACTGACAGTCTCTCAGAGCCTCTCAGGGCCATTCTAACAATAAGACTAACACTGACAGTCTCTCAGAGCCTCTCATGGCCATTCTAACAATAAGACTAACACTGACAGTCTCTCAGAGCCTCTCAGGGCCATTCTAACAATAAGACTAACACTGACAGTCTCTCAGAGCCTCTCAGGGCCATTCTAACAATAAGACTAACACTGACAGTCTCTCAGAGCCTCTCAGGGCCATTCTAACAATAAGACTAACACTGACAGTCTCTCAGAGCCTCTCAGGGCCATTCTAACAATAAGACTAACACTGACAGTCTCTCAGAGCCTCTCATGGCCATTCTAACAATAAGACTAACACTGACAGTCTCTCAGAGCCTCTCAGGGCCATTCTAACAATAAGACTAACACTGACAGTCTCTCAGAGCCTCTCAGGGCCATTCTAACAATAAGACTAACACTGACAGTCTCTCAGAGCCTCTCATGGCCATTCTAACAATAAGACTAACACTGACAGTCTCTCAGAGCCTCTCAGGGCCATTCTAACAATAAGACTAACTGACAGTCTCTCAGAGCCTCTCATGGCCATTCTAACAATAAGACTAACACTGACAGTCTCTCAGAGCCTCTCATGGCCATTCTAACAATAAGACTAACACTGACAGTCTCTCAGAGCCTCTCATGGCCATTCTAACAATAAGACTAACACTGACAGTCTCTCAGAGCCTCTCATGGCCATTCTAACAATAAGACTAACACTGACAGTCTCTCAGAGCCTCTCATGGCCATTCTAACAATAAGACTAACACTGACAGTCTCTCAGAGCCTCTCATGGCCATTCTAACAATAAGACTAACTGACAGTCTCTCAGAGCCTCTCATGGCCATTCTAACAATAAGACTAACACTGACAGTCTCTCAGAGCCTCTCATGGCCATTCTAACAATAAGACTAACACTGACAGTCTCTCAGAGCCTCTCATGGCCATTCTAACAATAAGACTAACACTGACAGTCTCTCAGAGTCTCTCATGGCCATTCTAACAATAAGACTAACACTGACAGTCTCTCAGAGCCTCTCATGGCCATTCTAACAATAAGACTAACACTGACAGTCTCTCAGAGCCTCTCATGGCCATTCTAACAATAAGACTAACACTGACAGTCTCTCAGAGCCTCTCATGGCCATTCTAACAATAAGACTAACACTGACAGTCTCTCAGAGCCTCTCATGGCCATTCTAACAATAAGACTAACACTGACAGTCTCTCAGAGCCTCTCATGGCCATTCTAACAATAAGACTAACACTGACAGTCTCTCAGAGCCTCTCATGGCCATTCTAACAATAAGACTAACACTGACAGTCTCTCAGAGCCTCTCATGGCCATTCTAACAATAAGACTAACACTGACAGTCTCTCAGAGCCTCTCATGGCCATTCTAACAATAAGACTAACACTGACAGTCTCTCAGAGCCTCTCATGGCCATTCTAACAATAAGACTAACACTGACAGTCTCTCAGAGCCTCTCATGGCCATTCTAACAATAAGACTAACACTGACAGTCTCTCAGAGCCTCTCATGGCCATTCTAACAATAAGACTAACACTGACAGTCTCTCAGAGCCTCTCATGGCCATTCTAACAATAAGACTAACACTGACAGTCTCTCAGAGCCTCTCATGGCCATTCTAACAATAAGACTAACACTGACAGTCTCTCAGAGCCTCTCATGGCCATTCTAACAATAAGACTAACACTGACAGTCTCTCAGAGCCTCTCATGGCCATTCTAACAATAAGACTAACACTGACAGTCTCTCAGAGCCTCTCATGGCCATTCTAACAATAAGACTAACACTGACAGTCTCTCAGAGCCTCTCATGGCCATTCTAACAATAAGACTAACTGACAGTCTCTCAGAGCCTCTCAGGGCCATTCTAACAATAAGACTAACTGACAGTCTCTCAGAGCCTCTCAGGGCCATTCTAACAATAAGACTAACTGACAGTCTCTCAGAGCCTCTCAGGGCCATTCTAACAATAAGACTAACTGACAGTCTCTCAGAGCCTCTCAGGGCCATTCTAACAATAAGACTAACTGACAGTCTCTCAGAGCCTCTCAGGGCCATTCTAACAATAAGACTAACTGACAGTCTCTCAGAGCCTCTCAGGGCCATTCTAACAATAAGACTAACTGACAGTCTCTCAGAGCCTCTCAGGGCCATTCTAACAATAAGACTAACTGACAGTCTCTCAGAGCCTCTCAGGGCCATTCTAACAATAAGACTAACTGACAGTCTCTCAGAGCCTCTCAGGGCCATTCTAACAATAAGACTAACTGACAGTCTCTCAGAGCCTCTCAGGGCCATTCTAACAATAAGACTAACTGACAGTCTCTCAGAGCCTCTCAGGGCCATTCTAACAATAAGACTAACTGACAGTCTCTCAGAGCCTCTCAGGGCCATTCTAACAATAAGACTAACTGACAGTCTCTCAGAGCCTCTCAGGGCCATTCTAACAATAAGACTAACTGACAGTCTCTCAGAGCCTCTCAGGGCCATTCTAACAATAAGACTAACTGACAGTCTCTCAGAGCCTCTCAGGGCCATTCTAACAATAAGACTAACACTGACAGTCTCTCAGAGCCTCTCAGGGCCATTCTAACAATAAGACTAACTGACAGTCTCTCAGAGCCTCTCAGGGCCATTCTAACAATAAGACTAACTGACAGTCTCTCAGAGCCTCTCATGGCCATTCTAACAATAAGACTAACACTGACAGTCTCTCAGAGCCTCTCAGGGCCATTCTAACAATAAGACTAACTGACAGTCTCTCAGAGCCTCTCAGGGCCATTCTAACAATAAGACTAACACTGACAGTCTCTCAGAGCCTCTCAGGGCCATTCTAACAATAAGACTAACACTGACAGTCTCTCAGAGCCTCTCATGGCCATTCTAACAATAAGACTAACACTGACAGTCTCTCAGAGCCTCTCATGGCCATTCTAACAATAAGACTAACACTGACAGTCTCTCAGAGCCTCTCATGGCCATTCTAACAATAAGACTAACACTGACAGTCTCTCAGAGCCTCTCATGGCCATTCTAACAATAAGACTAACACTGACAGTCTCTCAGAGCCTCTCATGGCCATTCTAACAATAAGACTAACACTGACAGTCTCTCAGAGCCTCTCATGGCCATTCTAACAATAAGACTAACACTGACAGTCTCTCAGAGCCTCTCATGGCCATTCTAACAATAAGACTAACTGACAGTCTCTCAGAGCCTCTCAGGGCCATTCTAACAATAAGACTAACTGACAGTCTCTCAGAGCCTCTCAGGGCCATTCTAACAATAAGACTAACTGACAGTCTCTCAGAGCCTCTCAGGGCCATTCTAACAATAAGACTAACTGACAGTCTCTCAGAGCCTCTCAGGGCCATTCTAACAATAAGACTAACTGACAGTCTCTCAGAGCCTCTCAGGGCCATTCTAACAATAAGACTAACTGACAGTCTCTCAGAGCCTCTCAGGGCCATTCTAACAATAAGACTAACTGACAGTCTCTCAGAGCCTCTCAGGGCCATTCTAACAATAAGACTAACTGACAGTCTCTCAGAGCCTCTCAGGGCCATTCTAACAATAAGACTAACTGACAGTCTCTCAGAGCCTCTCAGGGCCATTCTAACAATAAGACTAACTGACAGTCTCTCAGAGCCTCTCAGGGCCATTCTAACAATAAGACTAACTGACAGTCTCTCAGAGCCTCTCAGGGCCATTCTAACAATAAGACTAACTGACAGTCTCTCAGAGCCTCTCAGGGCCATTCTAACAATAAGACTAACTGACAGTCTCTCAGAGCCTCTCAGGGCCATTCTAACAATAAGACTAACTGACAGTCTCTCAGAGCCTCTCAGGGCCATTCTAACAATAAGACTAACTGACAGTCTCTCAGAGCCTCTCAGGGCCATTCTAACAATAAGACTAACACTGACAGTCTCTCAGAGCCTCTCAGGGCCATTCTAACAATAAGACTAACTGACAGTCTCTCAGAGCCTCTCAGGGCCATTCTAACAATAAGACTAACTGACAGTCTCTCAGAGCCTCTCATGGCCATTCTAACAATAAGACTAACACTGACAGTCTCTCAGAGCCTCTCAGGGCCATTCTAACAATAAGACTAACTGACAGTCTCTCAGAGCCTCTCAGGGCCATTCTAACAATAAGACTAACACTGACAGTCTCTCAGAGCCTCTCAGGGCCATTCTAACAATAAGACTAACACTGACAGTCTCTCAGAGCCTCTCATGGCCATTCTAACAATAAGACTAACACTGACAGTCTCTCAGAGCCTCTCATGGCCATTCTAACAATAAGACTAACACTGACAGTCTCTCAGAGCCTCTCATGGCCATTCTAACAATAAGACTAACACTGACAGTCTCTCAGAGCCTCTCATGGCCATTCTAACAATAAGACTAACACTGACAGTCTCTCAGAGCCTCTCATGGCCATTCTAACAATAAGACTAACACTGACAGTCTCTCAGAGCCTCTCATGGCCATTCTAACAATGTGACATAGAGAAGTCTGTAGATATTGACCAGTGTGTGTGGGAGAGGAAGTATTTTGACTGGTGCATTAGATGTCATGTAAACAAGGTTGACAGCATGCTTGTGTACCTGGAAATAGAGGCAGGATACACGATCTGTGTCACTCAAACTCGTCTCCTGAATACAACACAGGGCCCATTTAGTTCTCCGTGATGTGGTACATGTTATCAAGCACTGGCTTTGTTCACCGAAATCTGTCAAGCTAGCCAGAGACTTCGTAGCCTGACATAGTGAACCAATGTGAACTGAATACCGATAATACCATGCTATTGTCAGAACGAGAAGCTTACAGTGGCTTGCGAAAGTATTCACCCCCCTTGGCATTTTTCCTATTTTGTTGCCTTACAACCTGGAATTTTTGGGGGATAATTGGGGGAGCTTGTATCATTTGATTTACACAACATGCCTACCACTTTGATAATGCAAAATATTTTTTATTGTGAAACAAACAAGAAATAAGACAAAAGAAACATAAAACTTGAGTGTGCATAACTATTCACCCCCCCCAAAGTCATTACTTTGTAGAGTCACCTTTTGCAGCAATTACAGCTGCAAGTCTCTTGGAGTATATCTCTATAAGCTTGGCACATCTAGCCACTGGGATTTTTGCCCATTCCTCAAGGCAAAACTGCTCTAGCTCCTTCAAGTTGGATGGGTTCCGCTGCTGTACAGCAATCTTTAAGTCATACCACATATTCAATTGGATTGAGGTCTGTGCTTTGACTAGGCCATTCCAAGACATTTAAATGTTTCACCTTAAACCACTCAATTGTTGCTTTAGGAGTATGCTTAGTGTCATTGTCCTGCTGGAAGGCGAACCTCTGCCCCAGTCTCAAATCTCTGGAAGACTGAAACAGGTTTCCCTCAATAATTTCCCTGTATTTAGCGCCATCCATCATTCCTTCAATTCTGACCAGTTTCCCAGTCCCTGCCGATGAAAAAGATGGGGATGGTGTTCTCAGGGTGAGGTGTTGGGTTTGCGCCAGACATAGTGTTTTCCTTGATGGCCAAAAGGCTAAATTTTTGTCTCATCTGACCAGAATACCTTCTTCCATATGTTTGGGGAGTCTCCCACATGCATTTTGGCAAACACCAAACGTGTTCGCTTATTTGTTTCTTGAAGCAATGGCTTTTTTTTGGCCACTCTTCCTTAAAGCCCAGCTCTGTGGAGTGTCTGGCTTACAGTGGTCCTATGGACAGATATTCCAATCTCCGCTGTGGAGCTTTGCAGCTCCTTCAGGGTTATCTTTGGTCTCTTTGTTGCCTCTCTGATTAATGCCCTCCTTGCCTGGTCTGTGAGTTTTGGTGGGTGGCCCTCTCTTGGCAGGTTTGTTGTGGTGCCATATTCTTTCCATTTTTTTAAATAATGGATTTAATGGTGCTCCGTGGGATGTTCAAAGTTTCGGATATTTTTCTATAACCCAACCCTGATCTGTACTTCTCCACAACTTTGTCCCTGACCTGTTTGGAGAGCTCCTTGGTGGTGCCCCTTGCTTAGTGGTGTTGCAGACTCTGGATACTTTCAGAACAGGTGTATATATACTGAGATCATGTGACACTTAGCTTGCACACAGGTCGACTTTATTTAAGTAATTATGTGACTTCTGAAGGTAATTGGTTGCACCAGAACTTTTTTCGAAGCTTCATAGCAAAGGGGGTGAATACATATGCACACACCACTTTTCAGTTTTTTATTGTTTTGAATTTTTTAAATTTCACTTCACCAATTTGGACTATTTTCTGTATGTCCATTACATTAAATCCAAATATAAATCAATTTAAATTACAGGTTGTAATGCAACAAAATAGTAAAAACACCAAGGGGGTGTGAATACTTTTGCAAGGCACTGTATATCAAAATGTGCAGTATCGTCAAAGTGGAGTTCAGGACAGTTCATCAGGTACTTGAGAAGATCATTGACAGGTTCAAAGTATTTTCTTCAGTCACCCCAGAGAAGGTCTCTTTTAATAAGGAAAAAGTAAGAAGTGCTCTCTTCACTGCTGAAGTTAATAAGTGAAGAAAAGTGTGGAAGTGTCATTCTTTTCTAGTCCCCCGTGGAGAATGCCACTTTAGACATCTCTCCTGCATAATCTACCACTACAGTAGGCTGGATGATTTATGCAGTGGGGTATTTAAGAGGTACCGTGGAGGACACAGTCTGGAACTACAGAGGAGTTGTTTGATGAACATTCTCTAATTAGAATCTGTTTTCCTCCCTTTTGTTCTTTGTATATATTCTCAATTTTTCTCCTCCGATCTCCGTGGAGTAAGATAAATGACATGAATTAAGTTCTGCTCCAACTCGTTCAAAACGTCAGTAGGATAGTTTTCATGAAAATAGCTTCACTTCCTCATCTATCCAAACGTCTTCTTCCCAAAGGATAGTTTGTATCTGTTTAGTGATGTTTGTTGCTTTTGCTGTGGACTGCCAAGTTGTGCTAATTGAAAGGCTTGGCAGACAGGTAACAGCCAAACAGACGGTTTGAAAACCCCCATCTCTGCTCTCTGCTTTTCTGCACATCCCAGTCACTGTACTGTACAAATGTCCATGCTGTGTCCTCTGTTGGTCTGCAGAGGTATGTGTCCTTCAGCTTCTGCAGTGACGCAGGTACACAGGTCAGTGGTCTAAGCCCGCCTCCGGCTGCAGCGATAGGCCCAGCTCACCTGAATCCCTGTGGGTATGTGGGTGTGTGAGGGGGCAGGGGTAATGGAGGAGAATCGGTCACTGGGGCTAGTGGTAGTGATGGGGACTTTCAATCATTTTCTTATGTACCCTAGAGCACCATAGCTCGATAGGGCCTCCCTGCGGACCCCTCTAGGACACTATAACCCCCCTACTCCCTCCTCTACCGCTGCCTCCTACCCTGCCCACGCTCTCCTGACTCAACCCTCTCTGCAGCAGTAAATTATACACTACAGCACGTTGGTAGGATCTCACGACTCACTGCAGTCTACTGGGTGTTGAGGAGCCACAGAGGAGAGATACTGGAGGGGGAAGAGGAGGAGGGTATGTAGAAGTAGTGGAGGGAGAAAGGAGAGAGAAAATGACAGACAGACAGACAGACAGACAGACAGCAACAGTAGATTTAGTGTGCTCTGTGTCAAAGAAGAAGGGAGGGGAGATGAAGTAAGAGAGGCAAGGTTTCATCTTAACTCACAGCAGGGGAGAAAGATAATGCAGGCCACTTATGAACAGAACATGACACAAAACTGTTGTCTTTTTTCTATTGTTCAGTGATTCCCATCTGTTACAGTCACATTACTGAAGTGCTGGGTGCCATTCCTCAGCATCCAGATTGGATTAACCAAAGTAGGTGGCAAACTAAATGAAAATAAAAATAAAAATATTTACTGAAATATAGAAAAGTAAGGAGGATAAGAGGTATGATTAATAATTTAGGGGTGTGTCAAGTGGAAGCTGTAAAAAAACATGGTAATGGAATATCTTTCCAAATCTCGATCTCTATACATTTCTCTTCCTCTCTGTCTATCTCTGCCTCCCCCTGTCTGTCTCCACAGTCTCCCTCGATCCTTCTGGCTCACTCTGGGCCTTGTCTGTCTCTCTCTGGGCCCTGTCTGTCTCTCTCTGGGCCCTGTCTGTCTCTCTCTGGGCCCTATCTGTCTCTCTCTGGGCCCTATCTGTCTCTCTCTGGGCCCTATCTGTCTCTCTCTGGGCCCTGTCGGTATCTCTCTGGGCCCTGTCTGTCTCTCTCTGGACCCTGTCTGTCTCTATCTGGACCATGTCTGTCTCTCTCTGGGCCCTGTCTGTCTCTCTCTGGGCCCTGTCTGTCTCTCTCTGGGCCCTGTCTGTCTCTCTCTGGGCCCTGTCTGTCTCTATCTGGACCATGTCCGTATCTCTCTGGAACATGTCTGTCCAGGCTAAGCACTGGCTGAACTGGCAGTCCCCCCTTCCCCCAACAAAAGGAACTGGCAGAGTGATTGTGGAATAGAAGGGAATAGAAAGCAGCTCTAGAAACTCTAGGCTGGGGCACAGGCCACATGGATTAGCTTGAAAAGCATGGCATTGTCAACCAAATTTAAATTAATCCTGTTTTTGTGTCCCCCTGAAGGAACAATGGAGGGACTTTCCTGTGTGTCCCTGTGGGCTGCTGGGGGAGGTTGAAGCAGAGGGGAGAGAGTCAGGCCTTCTCCACATCACATCCATCTCTCTATTCACACCACTGATCTCAATTACCTGCACGGCGCTTTCACAACATTGTTGAAAATTGCATCGCATGATACGCAAAATAAACTGAATCCATTTGAATATTAATTCACAAGACACACATCACATTGCAAAGTAGTGGATAAACCAGAAAACAGATTTAATTAACTATCCACGGTATATGGTTTTCTGGTCTGAGTGTTGCATTTTAATGGAATCCTGTTATATGAGGATTTGCATGTGAAGTAGTTGCCTGACCATTCATGACAGCTTACTAGGGCTGTCCCCTGAGCTGGCTCCCCTATGGCATGTGACTCATGTACCTCCTGTGTCCCTGGTTTGCAGAGAGGGGTGAGGGGGATCGGAGGGACTCTCACAGCCTCCTGCTAGCCACACTGAGCCCATCATCAGAGTTTACTCTCACAGCCTCCTGCTAGCCACACTGAGCCCATCATCAGAGTTGACTCTCACAGCCTTCTGCTAGCCACACTGAGCCCATCATCAGAGTTGACTCTCACAGCCTCCTGCTAGCCACACTGAGCCCATCATCAGAGTTTACTCTCACAGCCTCCTGCTAGCCACACTGAGCCCATCATCAGAGTTGACTCTCACAGCCTTCTGCTAGCCACACTGAGCCCATCATCAGAGTTGACTCTCACAGCCTCCTGCTAGCCACACTGAGCCCATCATCAGAGTTTACTCTCACAGCCTCCTGCTAGCCACACTGAGCCCATCATCAGAGTTTACTCTCACAGCCTCCTGCTAGCCACACTGAGCCCATCATCAGAGTTTACTCTCACAGCCTCCTGCTAGCCACACTGAGCCCATCATCAGAGTTTACTCTCACAGCCTCCTGCTAGCCACACTGAGCCCATCATCAGAGTCGACTCTCACAGCCTCCTGCTAGCTACACTGAGCCCATCATCAGAGTTGACTCTCACAGCCTCCTGCTAGCCACACTGAGCCCATCATCAGAGTTGACTCTCACAGCCTTCTGCTAGCCACACTGAGCCCATCATCAGAGTTTACTCTCACAGCCTCCTGCTAGCCACACTGAGCCCATCATCAGAGTTGACTCTCACAGCCTTCTGCTAGCCACACTGAGCCCATCATCAGGGTTGACTCTCACAGCCTCCTGCTAGCCACACTGAGCCCATCATCAGAGTTGACTCTCACAGCCTTCTGCTAGCCAGACTGAGCCCATGATCAGAGTTGACTCTCACAGCCTCCTGCTAGCTACACTGAGCCCATCATCAGAGTCGACTCTCACAGCCTCCTGCTAGCCACACTGAGCCCATCATCAGAGTTGACTCTCACAGCCTCCTGCTAGCCACACTGAGCCCATCATCAGAGTTGACTCTCACAGCCTCCTGCTAGCCACACTGAGCCCATCATCAGAGTTGACTCTCACAGCCTTCTGCTAGCCACACTGAGCCCATCATCAGAGTTTACTCTCACAGCCTCCTGCTAGCCACACTGAGCCCATCATCAGAGTTGACTCTCACAGCCTTCTGCTAGCCACACTGAGCCCATCATCAGGGTTGACTCTCACAGCCTCCTGCTAGCCACACTGAGCCCATCATCAGAGTTGACTCTCACAGCCTTCTGCTAGCCACACTGAGCCCATCATCAGAGTTGACTCTCACAGCCTTCTGCTAGCCACACTGAGCCCATCATCAGGGTTGACTCTCACAGCCTCCTGCTAGCCACACTGAGCCCATCATCAGAGTTGACTCTCACAGCCTCCTGCTAGCCACACTGAGCCCATCATCAGAGTTGACTCTCACAGCCTCCTGCTAGCCACACTGAGCCCATCATCAGAGTTGACTCTCACAGCCTTCTGCTAGCCACACTGAGCCCATCATCAGAGTTGACTCTCACAGCCTTCTGCTAGCCACACTGAGCCCATCATCAGGGTTGACTCTCACAGCCTCTTGCTAGCCACACTGAGCCCATCATCAGAGTTGACTCTCACAGCCTCCTGCTAGCCACACTGAGCCCATCATCAGAGTTGACTCTCACAGCCTTCTGCTAGCCAGACTGAGCCCATGATCAGAGTTGACTCTCACAGCCTCCTGCTAGCTACACTGAGCCCATCATCAGAGTCGACTCTCACAGCCTCCTGCTAGCCACACTGAGCCCATCATCAGAGTCGACTCTCACAGCCTCCTGCTGTGATGGTGAGTTTACTCTCACCATCACCCAGTTTCCCCATTGAGCTCCTTTTACCTTCCAGAAATGGTTATTATTGTGAGGTTGTCTCTGACTGCCACCTGTTATCTGACTGTAGCTGTTCTCTGCTGTTCTTCATGTCCTGCATTGCCTCAGATCAGTGTTTGCCTGTAGGCATTGTTAAGACAACGTTTGTGGGTAATGTACTATTAGGCGCCTCTGGGAGCTTCTGTTTGAATCTCTCCTTTCACGGCTGTGTGTGTGTGTGTGTCTTTGTGTGTGTGTGTGTGTGTGTGTTTGTGCGGGGGGGTATAAAGTCATATTCAGCAGAAGTAGGACAAGAGGTCCTGCTGTTGGAGCTTGTATTATCCCAGGCAGCCATTCATTAATTATCTCCCCTCCACAGTCTCTTATCTCTCTTTGTTCCCTCTTTCTGTTATTGCTTCAAGCACCTTGTTTCACGCTGCTTTAATCCACGCTCTTTTCTTCAATCATTTGTCGATGCTATGGCCTGGAGAAGAAAAGGAATATACAGAGCTGTGTGTGTGTGTGTGTACGCACGAGTGTATGTGTGTGTGGGTAATATTAGGAGTCATGTTAGGCACCAACTAAGCTGCACATCCTTTCCCCTATACATTGAAGCATTATCATGACATCTTCATCCTGATTCTCACTGGGATGTGGTCAGTTACCGGGACCCATGGCCACACACACATGCTGTATAATAGACAGTATAATATCGTCTGACTGCTTCAGAGAGATAAACAGTGGTTCTTCCAGCATTAGACGATGTGACACATCCAGGCCAGAACAGATAGCTGGCTGCCCCCTTCTCCCCTTTGTGTTAACCCAGCTCCCTGAGTCCGTCTGCCTGCCGACGTGCTCAAACGTTACATTTATGTTGTGTTCTAGTTGGCCAGAAGTGTTTGTATTTATCACACCTGCAGGCTTCTGGATGAGCTGTTCAACTGTGTCTATACACACACAACACGTCCTCCCTCCCTGGCATTTAGGAGAGCACACTCTAAGTGGAGTTAGGCCTTTAGCCTGCTGTCCCAGCGCTACTGGCCTGCACTGTTGGGTTAAATGGTGCATGGACTCTGGATATGGGTCGCACCTCTGCTCACTGTCTGGTCACAGACACTTGGCTTTAATGTGGTACCATAACTGTGTCGTTACAGTGTACCAGGGAGGGAGAGAAGAGTGTTATCCAGGTTTGACACCTCCCGTCCCCTTTCAACCCTTCCTCTACATTGCAGGCAGTCCTGCCATCCCTTCCTAGTCACCCCCTGTTCTGTTCCCAGTCAGTACACACCTGCTGCATGCCTGGCACTGCCCTATAATGGAAGCATAGTGGCATGGTCTGAGGCATGGCCAGTCCCTTGTCCCAGAGGTGCCCCCTCAGGCATCCAGGGCCGCCCCCACAGTGTGGCATTACAGTAACCGTCTAATGGTTTAACCACACAGCTATTAATACAACCGTCATTGACAAGCAGGGGAGTGAGAGTGGTGTAGAATGCATTGTAGCAGGAGACAATGTACAGCTAGTGAGGAAGAACATTTTGGTACGACAGGCTTTTATAGGAACTATTTGGGACTGCGCTGGTGTACTGTTAATATTCGCACCCATGCTGAGCTGTGGCTCGTGATGGATGGTGTTGTGTCCAGTGGTACTGCCCCAGACATTCCTGTGTCTGTGGGCTTACACAGTTACTATGCCTTCTCACCCTCTAATTGTCCCTCTGTGTCCCACTGCATCCCTTTGTGCCCCCTGACGGTAGTGTCAAGCGAAGCTCTGTGACTGGCTGGCTGGGGCGAGTGACACATGGCCAGGACTATGGCCGTTGCATTCCCGCACCGCTGCTATTCTTACTCCTTTCAAACCAGTTTAACTGCGGATGCCTGCAGTCACATACCAGCGGCTTAGCTTCATAGCACAAAGCACAAGAGTTAAACATTGAAAAACAAACCCCTGATATATCTGCAGCTGCACTAGAGGATCAATGGATGGAACATACAAACATGACAGGATGGATTAATTGTCCAGTAGCAGTATTTGACATATTCTGCTCCCCAACTCACTACTGGACTGTGTCTCTGGCCACAGCTAGGAGCTGGAGCTGCTGTTTCTGTCATACACATGATATGCAGTGTTAGTGGGGCTTTAGCAGCAGTAAATCCACATTACTAAGCAGGGGAACACTGGGCCCTTCCAACAGTAATTAGACAGGGAACCAGCTCCAAATCCCTGCTTCAGGAACAGACACAACCATGGCCTCCAGGCTCAGAGTGTGGAGATCAGGCTGATTGGTAGGGGACAGGTGGTGATGTCACCACGACGATGAAGTGTGTGTGTTTGTATGTATGTGTGCCCTCCTCAGTGGCCCCTGAGCCCCTTGACTGGGCTATTCTGGCATCCTAGAGGCCTCTTGTCTTGTTAGCGAGATGTTAATTGCGCTAAAATGTCAGGTGAAGGACACAGGCTGCTGTGGCCCTGCCTCTGGCCAGCTGACGGAGGGACATCCATGCTATGTGCTTAGGGGACAGAGACAGGACTGTTAACTAAAGCACCGTGGAGAATGCTAACACCCGTTAGCAGAACATTTGGCGGTTTGAAAGACGCAGGCCTTGTTTCTTCTCCCTAGACGCCATGTTGGCATCGCCCCTAGTTAACACTCAGGGAAAGAAAGAGGAAATTCACTGTTCAATGACAACTGTGAAATCATCTGAGATGGAGCTGAAGTGGTGCATTAGGCTGGGCCTGGGCCAGGGGAGAGGACTGAGAGAGGGAGAGGAAGAGAGGAAGAGGGAAAAAGTGTTTCCCAGAAAATTGGAGTGAATAGATGTTGAGAGCCACTGTAATTGTTTTCTCTCTTTGTAATGCATCCCAGAAAACCATCAGCAACTCCACTCTCTATCCCCCTCTCTCCCCCTCTCCACCCCTGTCTCTCCGTCCCCTCCCCGTATCTCCCCCTTTGTTGTTCTCTCCCCCTCTCCACCCCCCTCTCTGGTCCCCCCTGGGGTTGTGTGGTATTGCTATACCCTCTCTACTTTATCATGTATGGTGCTGTGTGGATCCAGATACAATCTTCTCAGTTGATTTGTACTGCTATGCTACATGATCCCTATGTTCGGAGGTTCTACAAAGGTATTGATGGGAACAGTGTTCTTGACGAACTGCAGGTGTTTGTATGTCCCTGCCTCTCATGTCACTCCATTACGCTTTCCCCTTTCTTCCCTGTGTTCCCTCTCCCGTCCTCCTCCTTCCCTCTGTTCCCTCTCCCTTCCTCCTCCATCCCTCTGTTCCCACTCTTCCTCCTCCATCCCTCTGTTCCCTCTCCCTTCCTCCTCCATCCCTCTGTTCCCTCTCCCTTCCTCCTCCATCCCTCTGTTCCCACTCTTCCTCCTCCATCCCTCTGTTCCCACTCTCCCTCCTGCCTTCCGAGCCCTTGACCTCCCCCTCGCATTTAGCTGTGGCAGCATTTCTTCTTCGTCTTCTTCTCCTTGTTCTAATTGATGACTGGGCCCTTGTTGTGGTTTGTTGTTGTGCCTGTTGGCCGGAGCCATTTCTCAAAGGTCTCCTTCCTCCTGCCTTTCCTCTCTGAGTGTCTGTCTGTGGCCCCTACTCCCTCATCACTCTCCTCCTCTCTTCCTCTCCCTCCGCCACAAAGCTGCTGATAGTCCACAGGGCCACACATGTCACATATGTCACCCCTCAGGCCCTGATTTAGAGGCCGGGCCCTGCCTCCTGTATGTCACGGCTTTAACAGCGCAGAGGCCAGGATAAAAGAGAGCGAGTGGGCAGCCATTCACCAGCCAGCCGGAAAGAGAAAGAGGAGGAAAGAAATGTATGGAAAGAAAGTGAGAGCTCTCTCCCTGAAACAATATCTCCTAGCCCATCTGACATTTTCAACTGTTAAAAAGATGTGTGTGAAGAGGGAGAGTGACTATTCACCCACACAGAGTGGCCTCAGTTCATCAGCCTTTATTAACAGTGTGAATGTGTTAGTTTGGCTGGAGTGGACAGTGGAACAGAGCCAGCCAGCCAGCCCCACACAACGTCCCCTCTGTTTCCACCTTTCTCTCTCTCTCACTCTCTCTCTCTCTCTCACTCTCTCTCTCTCTCTCTCTCTCTCTCTCTCTCTCACACACACACTTTATCTCACTCTATCTTTATTTCTCTCTTTCTCTGCTCAGACACATTAACAAATACGAGCCTCTATAAAACACCACTCCTGGACAATGTTCTGACTAGACTGCCAGTGGGCTGAGTGGTTGTATACTGGGCATAAAAAGTAATGCCATTCATTCCATTGTAGACTATTATTGGTCTATTTTCTCTTTATCATGGTTTGGTTTAATAGTGATGACTCATGCTTTTTCTCTGAATGAGCTAATGTGTGTTTTCAACTGTGAACTCTTACTGTTTCTGAATACCTCACTCTGCTTTGTCCACGCAGCTATAATCACCTCACCCAGTTTGGACATTCAATTGGTTCAGCTCCTACAACACTTACTGATGATCGCCTCAGTAGAGTGGGATGTTTTTTGGATGACACACACTCCACCCAGCACCCCCCAGCACCCCCATTGTCACTAACCAGGGACAGACGAATGAGCCTGTCAACAGCTACTTAGACGCTGCTCCTGAGAAGGCCTGTTGGGGTCACAGCAGAGAGACAGCTAGGGACTATAATTGACAATCAGTGAGGAGTGTCCAAACAGGCCGTTAGGGGAGGCTGTCCTCTCCTCCCAGTGACTGGGCCTTGATCACACAGTGTGGAGAGACAGGCTGGTCGCAGATAGCTGGAGGGGCAGTCAGATAAGCACATAAACAACAGCATTACCCTATGTGCATATGGCTCTGTGGCAAAACATTAGCACTAGCTAATACATTTTTTTGCATTCCAGGTCAAAATACTAAAACAAGTGTTATTATTTCCTGAATTGCTATGTTAAGAAATGACAACGGGCTGTTGAATGCTCCTGAGTGCTGCTAACCCAGACATTGTGTTTATTGAGAGTGTTTAGGATGGTCAAGGGTCCAGGGGTGATGGTGCCGAGGCGACACGCTGGCATGTGGCTCTGCCACAGAGAGACGCCACATTCTTCTGTCTGTGCGTGTTTGTGTCTCTGGGGAGCTGGGCTGTGTTTTGTTCCTCCTGGTGGGGAACGAGGGAGGAGGAGGAGGGAGGGAGCGGAGAATAATTGCTGTACCCACAGCCGTGCAGGATAGTGATAAAGAAAGGAGCGTCTGCCCCAACAGAACAGCAGACAACAACCACAGAGAGAATGAGGAAGGACAGGCAGGGGACAACAAAAGACCCGTCCTGACCACTATTTCCGCCAGGGAACCATTTTACTGGCTGTGTTTAGGTATCCTGCTGTGTACAGGAGACACTTCTGGACAGGGTTTCTGAACAACAGAGATGTTTCCATTGAATATCAACAGCATGTCCTCAAAAAATAGATTCAAGCAAATTGATTATTAATATGAATAATACAAAATAAATAGAGATAAATTGTCCCAAAATGAAAGCCTTGTTATTGTATTAATTGTGTTTTTCTGTGATTATTTTTCATTCCCTCTCCCTCAGTGTAATTGGCCAGGGGCCCCGTCATGAAGTGGCCCTGTCTGATGTTTACTCACTCTAGCTGTAATTAAAAGTGCTCCTGGTTGTTCCACTGCCTCTCACGCATAGTTCTTAGTGGCTAATTATTTGGTCATCATAGCAAACAGAATCTAATTGTATTTACGAGTACACCACTTTTATACTGTCTATCCACCCATTTGTGGATGCACTTTAAAGAGATTCTCCGGTACTTTTTAGCCATTAGGTCTACTATATGGTGGTGAGCCAAAAGTGGGTCCCCGAAAATTGGGTACTACATCACATATATGCAGATATGTGCTCCAAGTCGTTGCTCTCTCTCTCTCTCACTCTGCTGTCTGTGCATCTTGCTAGCAGTCACTCATATGGCGAAGGGCTGTAGCTCATTGGTTAAACTGGAATTGCTAGGGGGCTGGCCCACGTGGGGGAAAATCTAGGGAACATGGTGCTACACAGCTTCCAGAAAAACAGTCGCTTTCAAACTAGGGATTTTGTGGCTAATTAAGGTAAGCCAGTAATTCTGCTGAAAGATTGTGCATGCATGAACTACACATTGACACATCCAGTTCAAAGCTATTAAAAATAACTTAGTAGTCACCAACATTCCTGAGAATGTCTTTAATGTACCCAATTCACTTGATCTTATAGCCTAGAGTTTTGTTTGGTGGTTTTAATGCTAACCTTAGCTATGATGTCAGAGGGTGTGCGTCTTATCAGCCTGTGTATTATTTTACGAGGAGAAGTATAACATTACAAGGCCATTACAAAATCTGTAGATTTTTTCTATTATCCCCCTTAATTAATGACTGCATCTCCCTGGACAGTGTGTCATTAATGTCTGCATCTCCCTGGACAGTGTGTCATTAATATCTGCATCTCCCTGGACAGTGTGTCATTAATGTCTGCATCTCGCTGGACAGTGTGTCATTAATGTCTGCATGTCCCTGGACAGTGTGTCATTAATGTCTGCATCTCCCTGGACAGTGTGTCATTAATGTCTGCATCTCCCTGGACAGTGTGTCATTAATGTCTGCATCTCCCTGGACAGTGTGTCATTAATGTCTGCATCTCCCTGGACAGTGTGTCATTAATGTCTGCATCTCCCTGGACAGTGTGTCATTAATGTCTGCATCTCGCTGGACAGTGTGTCATTAATGTCTGCATCTCCCTGGACAGTGTGTCATTAATGTCTGCATCTCCCTGGACAGTGTGTCATTAATGTCTGCATCTCCCTGGACAGTGTGTCATTAATGTCTGCATCTCCCTGGACAGTGTGTCATTAATGTCTGCATGTCCCTGGACAGTGTGTCATTAATGTCTGCATGTCCCTGGACAGTGTGTCATTAATGTCTGCATCTCCCTGGACAGTGTGTCATTAATGTCTGCATGTCCCTGGACAGTGTGTCATTAATGTCTGCATGTCCCTGGACAGTGTGTCATTAATGTCTGCATGTCCCTGGACAGTGTGTCATTAATGTCTGCATCTCACTGGACAGTGTGTCATTAATGTCTGCATGTCCCTGGACAGTGTGTCATTAATGTCTGCATGTCCCTGGACAGTGTGTCATTAATGTCTGCATGTCCCTGGACAGTGTGTCATTAATGTCTGCATCTCCCTGGACAGTATGTCATTAGGGCATAATTACACTCAAGGTCAATAGAGTCATTAATTTATCTGTTCATGTATTCTGTCATTAGACTACGTCACAGCAATCCACCTCATCTATCTCTTCACCACTGTAATCACAGGCCTCTATTTTTGCCTCAATCTCCCAGTTTTCTCTCCGAGTAAAGTTCACTCTCTCCTCAGAATCATCTCTCTTCCCCAGTCTCTCTCTTTGTCCTCAGAGTCTCTCAATTAAATTAAATTAAATTAAATGCAAGGGCTTTATTGGCATGGGAATCATATGTTAACATTGCCAGAGCAAGTGAAGTAGCTAAACAAAAGTGAAATATACAATAAAAATTAACAGTAAACATTACACTCACAGAAGTTCCAAAAGAATATAGACATTTCAAATGTTATGTATATATACAGTGTTGTAACGATGTGTAAATAGTGAAAGTACAGAAGTGTAAATAAATAAACATAAATATGCGTTCTATTTACAATGGTGTTTTACATTTTTTAATTTTACCTTTATTTAACCAAGTAGGCTAGTTGAGAACAAGTTCTCATTTACAACTCTGACCTGGCCAAGATAAAGCAAAGCAGTTCGACACATACAACAACACAGAGTTACACATGGAATAAACAAACATACAATCAATAATACAGAAGAAACAGTCTATATACAGCCTCTGCAAATGAGGTAGGATAAGGGAGGTAAGGTAATAAATAGGCCACGGTGGTGAAGTAATTACAATATAGCAATAAACACTGGAGTGATAGATGTGCAGAAGATGAATGTGCAAGTAGAGATACTGGGGTGCAAAGGAGCAAGATAAATAAATAAATACAGCATGGGGATGAGGTAGTTGGATGGGCTATTTACAGATGGACTATGCACAGGTGCAGTGATCTGTGAGCTGTTCTGACAGCTGGTGCTTAAAGCTAGTGGGGGAGATAAGAGTCTCCAGCTTTAGTGATTTTTGCAGTTCGTTCCAGTCATTGGCAGCAGAGAACTGGAAGGAGAGGCGGCCAAAGGAAGCATTGGCTTTGGGGGTGACCAGTGAGATATGCCTGCTGGTGCGCGTGCTACGAGTGGGTGCTGCTATGGTGACCAGTGAGCTGAGATAAGGCGTGGCTTTACCTAGCAGAGACTTGTAGATGACCTGGAGCCAGTGGGTTTGGCGACTAGTATGAAGCGAGGGCCAGCCAACGAGAGCGTACAGGTCGCAGTGGTAGGTAGTATATGGGGCTTTGGTGACAAAACGGATGGCACTGTGATAGACTGCATCCAATTTGCTGAGTAGAGTGTTGGAGGCTATTTTGTAAATGACATCGCTGAAGTCGGGGATCGGTAGGATGGTCAGTTTTACGAGGGTATGTTTGGCAGCATGAGTGAAGGATGCTTTGTTGCGAAATAGGAAGCCGATTCTAGATTTAATTTTGGATTGGAGATGTTTAATGTGAGTCTGGAAGGAAAATTTACAGTCTAACCAGACAGCTAGATATTTGTAGTTGTCCACATATTCTAAGTCAGAACCGTCCAGAGTAGTGATGCTGGACAGGCAGGCAAGTGCGGGCAGCGATCGGTTGAAGAGCATGCATTTAGTTTTACTTGCATTTTAGAGCAGTTGGAGGCCTCAGAAGGAGAGTTGTATGGCATTGAAGCTTGTTTGTTCTTCACTGGTTGCCCTTTCCTTGTGGCAACATGTCAAAATTGTGCTTCTGTGATGTCACACCGTGGTATTTCACCCAGTAGATATGGGAGTTTATCAAAATTGGATTTGTTTTCAAATTCTTCATGGGTCTGTGTATTCTGTGGGAAATATTTGCCTCTAATATGGTCATACATTTGGCAGAAGGTTAGGAAGTGCAGTTCACTTTCCACCTAATTTTGTGGGCAGTGTGCACATAGCCTGTCTTCTCTTGAGAGCCAGGTCTGCCTACGGCAGCCTTTCTCAATAGCAAGGCTATGCTCACTGAGTCTCTACATAGTCAAAGCTTTCCTTAAGTTTGGGTCAGTCACAGTGGTCAGGTATTCTGCCTCTGTGTACTCTCTGTTTAGGGCCAAATAGCATTCTAGTTTGCTCAGTTTTTTTAATTCTTTCCAATGTGTCAAGTAATTCTCTTTTTGTTTTCTCATGATTTTGTTGGGTCTAACTGTTTTGCTGTCCTGGGGCTGTGTGGGGTCTGTTTGAGTTTGTGAACAGAGCCCCAGGACCAGCTTGCTTAGGGGACTCTTCTCCAGGTTCATCTCTCTGTAGGTGATGGCTTTATTATGGAAGGGTTGGGATTCGCTTCTTCTCTTTCCCCAGAGTCTCTCACTTACCCAAGAGTCTCTCTCTCTCTCCCCAGAGTCCCCTCTCTCTCCCAAGTCTCTCACTTACCCCAGAGTCTCTCACTTACCCCAGAGTCTCTCACTTACCCCAGTCTCTCTCTCTCTCCCCATAGTCCTCTCTCTCTTTCCCCAGAGTCTCTCACTTACCCCAGTCTCTCTCTCTCTCCCCATAGTCCTCTCTCTCTCCCCATAGTCCTCTCTCACTTACCCCAGAGTCTCTCACTTACCCCAGTCTCTCTCTCTCCCCAGAGTCCTCTCTCTTTCCCCAGTCTCTCACTTACCCCAGAGTCTCTCACTTACCCCATTACCCCAGTCTCTCTCTCTCCCCAGAGTCCTCTCTCTTTCCCCAGTCTCTCACTTACCCCAGAGTCTCTCACTTACCCCATTACCCCAGTCTCTCTCTCTCCCCAGAGTCCTCTCTCTTTCCCCAGTCTCTCACTTACCCCAGTCTCTCTCTCTCCCCATAGTCCTCTCTCTCTCCCCATAGTCCTCTCTCACTTACCCCAGAGTCTCTCACTTACCCCAGTCTCTCTCTTTCCCCAGAGTCCTCTCTCTTTCCCCAGTCTCTCACTTACCCCAGAGTCTCTCACTTACCCCAGTCTCTCTCTCTCTCCCCATAGTCCTCTCTCTCCCCATAGTCCTCTCTCTCTTTCCCCAGAGTCTCTCACTTACCCCATAGTCTCTCTCTCACTCTCCCTAGAGTATGTCTCTCTCCCCAGAGTCCTCTTTCTCTTCCCAGTCTTTTCTCTCTCCCCAGAGTCTCTCTCTTTCTCCCCAGAGTCTCTCTCTCTTTCCCCAGAGTCTCTCACTTACCCCAGAGTCTCCCTCTCCCCAGTCCTCTCTCTCTCCCCAGAGTCTCTCTCTCTCTCCCCAGTCCTCTCTCTCTCCCCAGTCCCCTCTTTCTCCCCAGAGTCTCTCTCTCTCTCCCCAGAGTCTCTCTCTCTCTCCCCAGAGTCTCTCTCTCTTTCCCCAGAGTCTCTCACTTACCCCAGAGTCTCCCTCTCCCTAGAGTCTCTCTCTCTCTCTCTCCCCAGAGTACTCTTTCTCTTCCCAGTCCTCTTTCTCTCCACAGAGTATGTAGAGCCTGAGAGATGGTAATGATAGTAAAAAGGAGGTCAGTGACACGTGAAGAGGACACTGGTGGCCCTGTATTGTGGCCACGGGGTCCTGTATGGTGGCCAGGGGGCCCTGTATGGTGGCCGGGGGGCCCTGTGATCCATGGAGCCTGGAGGGGGTGACAGAGTGAATGTGTGTGTTAACAGTGGCATACCCCTGGCCCTGCCGTTGCCTGTCTTGGGTCACTGCTTACTACAGGGCCTCAACAAGGCCTCAACAAGGCCTCAACAGGGCCTCAACAGGGCCTCAACTGGGCCTCAACAGGGCCTCAACTGGGCCTCAGGTCCCTGCTTTAAGCAACCTGCTCACTTCTTCTCACATGAATTTGTGCTGTAGGGACACTGTTGTTGTTGCCTCCTGCTTTCCTTTAATCAAGACCTTCCTTTTTGTGCCAGCAGAGGAGAGATGGAGGGAGAGAAAGCCACCAGAAAGACGGGTCCCCTGCGATCCCTTCCGCTCCTTCTCTCCCTCCATCTGGAGTTTAGAGCTTCATTACCAACACTGACCCTGGGGTTTAAACACCAATATGAACAGAGTACACATACATTACCAACACTGACCCTGGGGTTTAAACACCAATATGAACAGAGTACACACACATTACCAACACTGACCCTGGGGTTTAAACACCAATATGAACAGAGTACACACACATTACCAACACTGACCCTGGGGTTTAAACACCAATATGAACAGAGTACACACACATTACCAACACTGACCCTGGGGTTTAAACACCAATATGAACAGAGTACACACACATTACCAACACTGACCCTGGGGTTTAAATACCAATATGAACAGAGTACACACACATTACCAACACTGACCCTGGGGTTTAAACACCAATATGAACAGAGTACACACACATTACCAACACTGACCCTGGGGTTTAAACACCAATATGAACAGAGTAAACATACATTACCAACACTGATCCTGGGGTTTAAACACCAATATGAACAGAGTACACACACATTACCAACACTGACCCTGGGGTTTAAACACCAATATGAACAGAGTACACATACATTACCAACACTGATCCTGGGGTTTAAACACCAATATGAACAGAGTACACACACATTACCAACACTGACCCTGGGGTTTAAACACCAATATGAACAGAGTACACATACATTACCAACACTGACCCTGGGGTTTAAACACCAATATGAACAGAGTACACACACATTACCAACACTGACCCTGGGGTTTAAACACCAATATGAACAGAGTACACACACATTACCAACACTGACCCTGGGGTTTAAACACCAATATGAACAGAGTACACACACATTACCAACACTGACCCTGGGGTTTAAACACCAATATGAACAGAGTACACATACATTACCAACACTGATCCTGGGGTTTAAACACCAATATGAACAGAGTACACACACATTACCAACACTGACCCTGGGGTTTAAACACCAATATGAACAGAGTACACATACATTACCAACACTGATCCTGGGGTTTAAACACCAATATGAACAGAGTACACACACATTACCAACACTGACCCTGGGGTTTAAACACCAATATGAACAGAGTACACACACATTACCAACACTGACCCTGGGGTTTAAACACCAATATGAACAGAGTACACACACATTACCAACACTGACCCTGGGGTTTAAACACCAATATGAACAGAGTACACATACATTACCAACACTGATCCTGGGGTTTAAACACCAATATGAACAGAGTACACACACATTACCAACACTGACCCTGGGGTTTAAACACCAATATGAACAGAGTACACATACATTACCAACACTGATCCTGGGGTTTAAACACCAATATGAACAGAGTACACACACATTACCAACACTGACCCTGGGGTTTAAACACCAATATGAACAGAGTACACACACATTACCAACACTGATCCTGGGGTTTAAACACCAATATGAACAGAGTACACATACATTACCAACACTGACCCTGGGGTTTAAACACCAATATGAACAGAGTACACACACATTACCAACACTGACCCTGGGGTTTAAATACCAATATGAACAGAGTACACACACATTACCAACACTGACCCTGGGGTTTAAACACCAATATGAACAGAGTACACACAAATTACCAACACTGACCCTGGGGTTTAAACACCAATATGAACAGAGTAAACATACATTACCAACACTGATCCTGGGGTTTAAACACCAATATGAACAGAGTACACACACATTACCAACACTGACCCTGGGGTTTAAACACCAATATGAACAGAGTACACATACATTACCAACACTGATCCTGGGGTTTAAACACCAATATGAACAGAGTACACACACATTACCAACACTGACCCTGGGGTTTAAACACCAATATGAACAGAGTACACATACATTACCAACACTGACCCTGGGGTTTAAACACCAATATGAACAGAGTACACACACATTACCAACACTGACCCTGGGGTTTAAATACCAATATGAACAGAGTACACACACATTACCAACACTGACCCTGGGGTTTAAACACCAATATGAACAGAGTACACACACATTACCAACACTGACCCTGGGGTTTAAACACCAATATGAACAGAGTAAACATACATTACCAACACTGATCCTGGGGTTTAAACACCAATATGAACAGAGTACACACACATTACCAACACTGACCCTGGGGTTTAAACACCAATATGAACAGAGTACACATACATTACCAACACTGATCCTGGGGTTTAAACACCAATATGAACAGAGTACACACACATTACCAACACTGACCCTGGGGTTTAAACACCAATATGAACAGAGTACACATACATTACCAACACTGACCCTGGGGTTTAAACACCAATATGAACAGAGTACACACACATTACCAACACTGACCCTGGGGTTTAAACACCAATATGAACAGAGTACACACACATTACCAACACTGACCCTGGGGTTTAAACACCAATATGAACAGAGTACACACACATTACCAACACTGACCCTGGGGTTTAAACACCAATATGAACAGAGTACACATACATTACCAACACTGATCCTGGGGTTTAAACACCAATATGAACAGAGTACACACACATTACCAACACTGACCCTGGGGTTTAAACACCAATATGAACAGAGTACACATACATTACCAACACTGATCCTGGGGTTTAAACACCAATATGAACAGAGTACACACACATTACCAACACTGACCCTGGGGTTTAAACACCAATATGAACAGAGTACACACACATTACCAACACTGATCCTGGGGTTTAAACACCAATATGAACAGAGTACACACACATTACCAACACTGATCCTGGGGTTTAAACACCAATATGAACAGAGTACACATACATTACCAACACTGACCCTGGGGTTTAAACACCAATATGAACAGAGTACACACACATTACCAACACTGACCCTGGGGTTTAAATACCAATATGAACAGAGTACACACACATTACCAACACTGACCCTGGGGTTTAAACACCAATATGAACAGAGTACACACACATTACCAACACTGACCCTGGGGTTTAAACACCAATATGAACAGAGTACACACACATTACCAACACTGATCCTGGGGTTTAAACACCAATATGAACAGAGTACACACACATTACCAACACTGACCCTGGGGTTTAAACACCAATATGAACAGAGTACACACACATTACCAACACTGACCCTGGGGTTTAAACACCAATATGAACAGAGTACACACACATTACCAACACTGACCCTGGGGTTTAAACACCAATATGAACAGAGTAAACATACATTACCAACACTGACCCTGGGGTTTAAACACCAATATGAACAGAGTACACACACATTACCAACACTGACCCTGGGGTTTAAACACCAATATGAACAGAGTACACACACATTACCAACACTGACCCTGGGGTTTAAACACCAATATGAACAGAGTACACACACATTACCAACACTGATCCTGGGGTTTAAACACCAATATGAACAGAGTACACACACATTACCAACACTGACCCTGGGGTTTAAACACCAATATGAACAGAGTACACACACATTACCAACACTGACCCTGGGGTTTAAACACCAATATGAACAGAGTACACACACATTACCAACACTGACGCTGGGGTTTAAACACCAATATGAACAGAGTACACACACACACTCTGCTGTTAGATCCATACACACAACACACACACATGCAAACATAAAGAAATGGCCTCACAGACAGACAACCCCACTGCCCCAGCCTGCTGAGAGAGGTTGGGGTGCTTGAACAGTGTGTGTGCTTCAACCCACCTTGGCTGGGTCATGTTTTCCATATAAAAGTGTTGGCTTGGTGCTCTCCTGCTGGAGGCTGGGTATAGGGCTGTCCCAGGGCTCTGCATGGGGGCCTAATCCCCTCAATAAGTCATTCAGGCAGCACTGAGCGTAGATTGTAGCCTGGCAGTGTGACAGGGCACCCTTCTTCCTCTCTGTACCCCTGTCAGACACACAGCCATCCAACCAGCCCAGCTCACGTGATGCTCATTACTGCTAATGGATCCCTAATGTATCGGCTTTCACTGGCTTTGTGGAGGCTTTGCTGTAACTGGCACAGCTGTGTGTGTGTGTGTGTGTGTGTGTGTGTGTGTGTGTGTGTGTGTGTGTGTGTGTGTGTGTGTGTGTGTGTGTGTGTGTGTGTGTGTGTGTGTGTGTGTGTGTGTGTGTGTGTGTGTGTGTGTGTGTGTGTGTGTGTGTGTGTGTGTGTGAGATGCACGTGCACTTGTGCGTGTGTTGTTTTGTCTGGGGAGTTGACTGCGCTCACTTCAGTTGTCTTCAGTTGTTTTAGCAGTGGGTTTATTTTTAACCTTTATATAAAACTCCCCATCTGATATGCATAGCTTTGTGCCTGGGCTTTTTTCTCAAGGCTTTTTCATCATGAAATAATGATTCCAAATTCAGCAGTGATTAATAGGAAATGGAAATGATGAAACAATAACAGTAGATTAATGGTAACTCATTATATTTCCATTAGGAGACAAGGAGAGACTGCTCTGAAGAGGAAGTCACAGCACACACAAACACACACACACACACACACACATTACATTCCTCTCTCCTTTAAACCAGGAACAATTGTCCCAAGTCCTCTACTGGGTTTACCTGTACTCCTTCTGTATGATAGATTACTGGAAAATATCTCTCTCTCTCTCTCTCTCTCTCTCTCTCTCTCTCTCTCTCAATTCAATTCAATTCAATTCAATTGACTTTATTGACATGGCAAGTTATTATTACTTACATTGTCAAAGTATACATATCGAAAAATTTAAATAAAATATATATGTATATATATACACAAAATATATATATATTTATATATAAATAAATGGTGGGATTAACAGCAATAATAATAGTAGTAGTGGACATGGGATTACCATTAATAACAGCTACAACAACAATATTAATCAGAACAACAATACATTAAAGCAACAGTAGTAGACCAGTGTCAACATGACTGAGAAGACACATGACCTGGTACGAAAGACAAAACAAAACTAAGCTAAATGGGAAATATTATCAACGTTACTTTGCATTTTTCACTGGCTGTCCCTCAGGCTGTGGCAGGAGGACACATATTTGGCTGCCAAAACTGCACATTTTGGCTTTTCACCCAATAAATATTTGAATTTTTCTTCATCTTTTATAGTTTCAAATTCTTTGTATTGAATTATAATTTTGGGAAAGAAATATGCTCTTAGGTCTGAGTATTTGTCACAGTGTAGTAGGAAATGCACTTCTGTCTCTACCTCTCCCCTGGAGCAGAGTGAGCACAGCCTGTCCTCCCTGGGCAGCCAGGTTTGTCTGTGACGACCGGTCTCTATAGCCAGACTGTGCTCACTGAGTCTGTACCTAGTCAATGTTTTCCTCAGTTTTCTATCAGTCACAGTGGTCAGATAGTCTGCCACCATGTACTGTCTGTTTAGAGCCAAATAGCATTGAAGTTTACTTTGATTTTTTGTGGTGTCTTTCCAATAGGTTATATATTTTTCTTTTTGTTTTGTGATGATTTGGTTGGGCCAGATTTTCTGAGGGCTGTCCCGAGGCTCTATGGGGTTGGTTTGGGTTGGTGAACTGAGCCTCAGAACCAGCTGGCTGAGGGGACTCTTCTCTGGTTTCATCTCTTGACATTGTAGACTCTCTCTCTCTCTCTCTCTCTCTCTCTCTCTCTCTCTCTCTCTCTCTCTCTCTCTCTCTCTCTCTCTCTCTCTCTCTCTCTCTCTCTCTCTCTCTCTGTTTCTTTCTCTCTCTCGCTCGCGCTCTTTCTCTCTGTCTATTTCCCTCTCTTTCATGTCCTCCCTGTCCCTCCCACTGTGAAGTGCCTGTAGTCGTTGTGACTGGAAGCTCTAAAGACATTTACAAGATTTTGGTGGACAATCAGCAAAACTGACTCTGCCAGCCCATGAAATAACAAATCGTTAAAAATACTCTCGTAGGCCTCCCGATTGGTGCTGCGGTCTAAGGCACTGCATAGCAATGCTTGAGGCGTCACAACATACCCGGGTTCGATCCCAGGCTGTGTCACAGCCGGCCATTACCGGGAAACCCATGAGGCGGCGCACAATTGGCCCAGCGTCGTCAGGGTTAGGGGAGGGTTTGGCCGGCTGAAGGTCAAGAGCAATGCGTCCATGCCCCATCGCGCTCTAGTGACTCCTTGTGGCGGGCCGGGCGCCTGCTAGCTGACAAAACTGTGTTTCCTATGACACATTGGTACGGCTGGCTTCCGGGTTAAGTGAGCAGTGTGTCAAGAAGCATGGCTGCTTGGCATGGTCGTGTTTCGGAGGACGCATGGCTCTCGACCTTCGACTCTCCCGAGTCCGTAGGGGAGTTGCAGCGATGATACAAGACTGTAACTACCAATTGGGGAGAAAAAGCGGTAAAAGTACAAAAAATGTAATATAAAATAATATGTGTACTAGATGACACTTCAGTTTGCTAATGTGGTAACAAAATGTCTGTGACAATTTTACTCTACTGACTTTATCGACCAGTTACGTCACTTCTCCCTTTTTTTATTCAGAACCTGAAGATTGTGGTCTTCCATAGATTAGCTGTAATAAGTGTGCTTCCATACACTTAGAATCAAGGCAAATTTATGACTTCTACCATGTCTAAGTCACTCTTTAGTCAATCTTTAGCCCTGGTGTGGGGCGAGAGCCAGGTCTGGAGCAGACATTTAAGGCCTGGCCAGATGAGAGGCTGCAGTGTGTCTGGCTGCAGTGTGTCTGGCTGCAGTGTGTCTGGCTGTAGTGTGTCTGGCTGCAGTGTTGCAAAGTTCCTAATTAGCTAAAATGCTAAAGTTGTCTGAGATTTGAACACACAACCTTTGTGTTGCTAGATGTTCGTGTTATATGTCAAGCCATCCACCCCGACCAACCATCCTACTCCTACTAGAACCACTAAAACAGTCATTTTGACTGCTCTTGATTTATTTATTTGTATTACTCTGCCATTTCTTTACTCATGCCCCCCTCCATCCTTGACCTTTCATAAATAAGTCGATATAACACACTGCCGTTGTTAGAATCTTAATATCACAAACAGAACTGAAGCTATAACCAGTTTTAGGAGGGCATGTCATTTTTTATGGTGTTCCCCCGTTGCCCCTACTTCTCCCAACAGTAGGGCCTGCTCCACTCCTTCTCCCAACAGTAGGGCCTGCTCCACTCCTTCTCCCAACAGTAGGGCCTGCTCCACTCCTTCTCCCAACAGTAGGGCCTGCTCCACTCCTTCTCCCAACAGTAGGGCCTGCTCGACTCCTTCTCCCAACAGTAGGGCCTGCTCCACTCCTTCTCCCAACAGTAGGGCCTGCTCCACTCCTTCTCCCAACAGTAGGGCCTGCTCCACTTCTTCTCCCAACTGTAGGGCCTGCTCCACTCCTTCTCCCAACAGTAGGGCCTGCTCCACTCCTTCTCCCAACAGTAGGGCCTGCTCCACTCCTTCTCCCAACAGTAGGGCCTGCTCCACTCCTTCTCCCAACAGTAGGGCCTGCTCCACTCCTTCTCCCAACAGTATGGCCTGCTTCACTCCTTCTCCCAACAGTAGGGCCTGCTCCACTCCTTCTCCCAACAGTAGGGCCTGCTCCACTCCTTCTCCCAACAGTAGGGCCTGCTCCACTCCTTCTCCCAACAGTAGGGCCTGCTCCACTCCTTCTCCCAACAGTAGGGCCTGCTCCACTCCTTCTCCCAACAGTAGGGCCTGCTCCACTCCTTCTCCCAACGGTAGGGCCTGCTCCACTTCTTCTCCCAACGGTAGGGCCTGCTCCACTTCTTCTCCCAACGGTAGGGCCTGCTCCACTCCTTCTCCCAACGGTAGGGCCTGCTCCACTCTTTCTCCCAACGGTAGGGCCTGCTCCACTCTTTCTCCCAACAGTAGGGCCTGCGCTGCTTCTTCTTCCGACATTTGAAAGTGCAGTGCCCAGCTGATAATCCCCCCTGACAATTGCCTCAAAACTGAACCTAAACTTGTGCCAAAACTAATTTCACACAACAACAGTTAACATAAATGAAGTAAAGTATGATGTGAGTTGATGAGCGAGGGGAAGCAAAAGAAGCATCATTATGTAATCACCAATTGTGAAGGAAGAACAGCGCCATTCTATTGTACTGATCCATTGTAATTCTAATCTTAAAATGGTATGTACCCTATATCAGTTCATCAAAGCAGTCTTATCAGTCTGCTCTGGGTTATTACTCTGTAGGCTTCACATGGAGAGCATGCATAATTGTACATGCTGAATGGCTTTCAATCTCTTAGAAAGTATCCACATCGGGCGGCAGGCACTAGTGTCAGAGAATGTAGGGATGAGGCTTGTGTTACCTTGTGATTTCAAGGGAAGCAATGTCACCATGGACAATTTCTTCACTTCACTTCATTGGCGAACAAGTTGCTTGCAAAGAAAACAAGTCTGGCCGGTACTATGAACAAACGGGAGCTCCCTCCCTCTGGGCAAAATAAGGCACCTGCACAACCATTGTACTCCACAATGGTGCTGAAGAATGATAAGGTAGCGGGACACAATCAAGAGAAAACCGGATACTATTACGCACTACAACCAAACAAAGGTATGTCAAAGTGTGACAAGCAAGTGAAAGGTATGAACATTTTGTCAACTGTTAGGACAAGAGATAACAGCTAAAGGAAATCCAACTGTTAGGACAAGGGATAACAGCTACATGAAATCCTACTGTTAGGACAAGGGATAACAGCTACATGAAATCCAACTGTTAGGACAAGGGATAACAGCTACATGAAATCCTACTGTTAGGACAAGGGATAACAGCTAAATGAAATCCAACTGTTAGGACAAGAGATAACAGCTACATGAAATCCAACTGTTAGGACAAGGGATAACAGCTACATGAATCCAACTGTTAGGACAAGGGATAACAGCTACATGAAATCCAACTGTTAGGACAAGGGATAACAGCTACATGAAATCCAACTGTTAGGACAAAGGATAACAGCTACATGAAATCCTACTGTTAGGACAAGGGATAACAGCTACATGAAATCCCAACTGTTAGGACAAGAGATAACAGCTACATGAAATCCAACTGTTAGGACAAGGGATAACAGCTACATGAATCCAACTGTTAGGACAAGGGATAACAGCTACATGAAATCCAACTGTTAGGACAAGGGATAACAGCTACATGAAATCCTACTGTTAGGACAAGGGATAACAGCTACATGAATCCAACTGTTAGGACAAGGGATAACAGCTACATGAAATCCAACTGTTAGGACAAGGGATAACAGCTACATGAATCCAACTGTTAGGACAAGGGATAACAGCTACATGAAATCCAACTGTTAGGACAAGGGATAACAGCTACATGAATCCAACTGTTAGGACAAGGGATAACAGCTACATGAAATCCAACTGTTAGGACAAGGGATAACAGCTACATGAAATCCAACTGTTAGGACAAGGGATAACAGCTACATGAATCCAACTGTTAGGACAAGGGATAACAGCTACATGAAATCCTACTGTTAGGACAAGGGATAACAGCTACATGAAATCCAACTGTTAGGACAAGGGATAACAGCTACATGAATCCAACTGTTAGGACAAGGGGTAACAGCAGAATGAAATCCAACTGAAGCCGTGGCATGAAGATGCGCACAAGCAGGAGCTGACAATAATGGACTATTTTTGACTGCTGTCATATCAACTCTTATATTCATTATAATGCCATTATTGAGTTTCACTATTTATCAAGGCCACTTTGCACGGATAATGATGTTCAGGCTACTGATGTTTTCATCATTTGACCGTGCTTCTTGGGGGTTTGGGTATTTTATATTTGATTTTGTCTTTATAAAAATAAGCTGTTACCATGTTCAAACGCATATGCTTTCTGTTTCACAGTTGTTACAAAGGCACTCCACAAATAAAATTGATTGAACACTTGGAATTATATATATTTTTTTTACATATAGCCTACAGTAACATAAACTAATGAAAATGCTATTATGTTATTTGAAATAAAATAAAAATCATATTCTAATGTTACCCAAGGCCTTCATAAACACAATCTAATGATTATTTTTGCGATAGCTTATATTGAATATATGAATTACACTGTTAGAATGTTGCAGTCCATCGATGCCCAGTGGTTCTAGTGTTAAGTAACGCTCTATCTTATGTAACCATACCAAATGTAACATATCGTACTGATTTGTGTGGCCCAAATGTACGTTTACTATGTTATGTCTAGTCTATGAGACCAGGAGGTCACTCTGGGCTTCCTGTTGCAGTAGGCTGAGCTGAGGGCCGATTTACTTTACAGCAGATGCTCAGGGATCACACTCCGCTCTTTAGTTTATGTTGGACCACATATCCTCATCGCTATTTATGGGCAGGGTGTTTGTCAAGCTCTTTATACATGTGCAGGTAGGATAAACTACTCCTACAGGGCTCATAAAATGGACCGGTGTCCACATTCCACATGTTCTGTTGTCAGTGTGCTCATGCTGGGGAGGTGTATCTTGGTTGGATGCCCTCATTACCAAACAAGCACAGGAAGACATGGTTGGTTTCTCTCCACCACAGGGAGCCCTGATATTACAGAACACCACAATGGAGTCATTGTGACATCCCAGCGCCCTCTTTCATCCTCTGCGTCCTCCTCTCCGTGCCTCCCTCCCGCCTTCCCTTCATCCTGAAGTTCTGCTCAATGTCTCTCCAATGTGATGTAACACATAATTTGTATCCCTGTCGTAGATACTGTGAATGAGGACAGAGCTGTTTTTTCTCAGGCGGTGAGAGAGTGAGCCTGTCCATGGCTCTGACTCTGGCTTTATGTTCATAATTGGGCCATGGAGGCTGGCACTGAACATGTGGCCCTAGAGACTGAAGGAAAATGTCTGGACTTCCTCAGGTATAATATCAGTGTGTTTCCATAGTGGAGCCCTTCTCCAAGTCAAACATCTTCAGATAGTGTCAATAATATGATCTCTCTCTCTCTCTCTCTCGAATTCTTTGTGGGTCTGTGTAATCTGAGGGAAGTATGTGTCTCTGATATGGTCATACATTTGGCAGAAGGTTAGGAAGTGCAGTTTAGTTTCCACCTAAGTTTATGGACAGTGGGCACATCACCCGTTCTGCCAGTCACATTCTGTTAAATGTCCCCAAAGCACACACATCCCTGGGTCGCTCGTCTTTTCAGTTTGCTGCAGCTAGCGACTGGAACAAGCTGCAACAAACACTCAAACTGGACAGTTTTATCTCCGTCTTTTCATTCAAAGACTCAATCATGGAGACACTTACTGACAGTTGTGGCTGCTTTGCCTGATGTATTGTTGTTTCTACCTTCTTGCCTTTGTGCTGTTGTCTGTGCCCAATAATGTTTGTACCATATTTTGTGCTGCTACCATGTTGTGCTGCTGCCATGTTGTGTTGCTACCATGTTGTTGTCATGTGGGGTTGCTACCATGCTGTTGTCATGTGTTGCTGCCATGCTGTTGTCATGTGTTGCTGCCATGCTGTTGTCATGTGTTGCTGTCATGCTATGTTGTTGTCTTAGGTCTCTCTTTAAGTAGTGTTGTGGTGTCTCTCTTGTCATGATGTGTGTTTTGCCCTATATATTTTTTTTTAATCACAGCCCCTGATCCTCGCAGGAGGCCTTTTGCCTTTTGGTAGGCCGTCAATGTAAATACGTATTTGTTCTTAACTGACTTGTCTAGTTAAATAAAGGTTAAATAAAACATGTTTTAAAAAATATATATACAGTATATATACATCCTCTCTTCTTTTGAGAGCCAGGTCTGCCTACGGCGGCCAGTCTCAATAGCAAGACTATCTCTCTCTCTCTCTCTCTCTCTCTCTCTCTCTCTCTCTCTCTCTCTCTCTCTCTCTCTCTCTCTCTCTCTCGCTCTCTCGCTCTCTCGCTCTCTCGCTCTCTCGCTCTCTCGCTCTCTCGCTCTCTCGCTCTCTCGCTCTCTCTCTCTTTCAATCTTCAATGAGCCTGGTTGCTTGCTACAGGATCTCAGTATTCTCCTCACTGAACTGAGAGAAGTTGAACTGCTCACAGACTGACTCCCAGTCCCTCAAGGACCTAGCTGAGTGACTTATGGATTTGTGCTGTATGTGTTGGCAGCCAGAAACGAGAGGCCCATATCCAAACAGAACACAGGACCTTGACCAGAGCTAAACCAAGGGACGGCAGCCGACGGCCAAACGTGGAAATATGGGCTAGTTTGGTAAGCAGTAAAAAGATACATGCCACAAACGGCCTCTCTCTATTCTAAACACATACAAACGAACTACAGTGGGCAGTTCAATAGAGGAAAGATAGGTTATAAGATTGAGGTAAACTATTCTGGGACTGGCTTGGTGTGTCATTCAATGATGATTGCCCAAGTACTGTAAGCCCCACAATAGTTTTTCTGTAGGTTAGTATAGGTTAGTATAGGGTAGTGTAGGTTAGTATAGTGTAGTGTAGGTTAGTATAGGTTAGTATAGGTAAGGCCCTGATCTCTGCAGGGTACAGGGATTCTATTTCATCGCTGAAACATGTAATACTTCTGTCTCTGTCTGTGTTTCCTATGTATTTGCAAAGGCACAAAGGATGGCATTGTACCAGAGGGACATATCTGTGTTTTCTTCTCCTTGTAAAGGTCTTCAGTGCTGCAGTGCTGCAGTGGGACAGATACAATTTCTCTTTATACCCACAACAATCACTGGTCTATTGTTCCCAGAAGGCCGTTCTGTTTTCTAGCTCTTGTCAAGAAAAGTGATGAACAGAAGAAAACAAGTTAATTGCAGTGTAACAGTAAACCAACATGACAGAGTCTGCTTATTTCTTCCCTTGCTTCTGCCTCAACTTCCTCAAATACAAATCCTTTTAATGTTTTGGCTTGTTCTGCCACTCCTTTTATCTTCTGATCTTAAAAGTGCACTGGTCCACCAGCAGTTACCACTGTAATCAAATCTAGGTTTATTTCAATTTGTGGTAGAGTGTGCGTGTGTAGGCTGTAGGCTGTGTATGGGTTGGTTTGGTAATGTTATAAAGACATTAGTACCCTCCATTCAGGCAATCAACATCAGATTTTAAATACTCTTGAGCTGTTAACCCATAATACATGTTGAAGAGTAAACAGCCTATATACTGTATTTCAATGACATCCCATTGCTTTGAACTGTGGGTCGATATAATTTTTTTTGGGGGTGGCTGTGTGAGAGATGAGAAAGACAGAACATAGGCCTACAGGACAGGGTACATGGTAAATGAAAGCCTGACTGTTTTGTGTAAGCCCCGTGGGGTTAGTGGTGTTGACGAACAATATCCTGAACCCTCTGTTCCAGATCCCTTCATGGCTCCTAAGTGGCTTTCTGCCATATAACCTCTTTTCTCCCTGCGTCTCTCTGTCAACCCACTACTTACACAGGTTCCCCGCTATGACAGCTGTCCATTCATCAAACATGACCGGCTCAGATAGATGGAGGACAAATAAAAGTGACTTGTCTCTGTTGACTATAGTCAGGATGAATGGTTTTAGCTTCAGGCCCTGCAGGCTCGGAGCAGTAGGTTTTGCTAAGCAGCCCCGAGGGCTCTTTTTTTTTAGCCATGTTTGTATCTGAAAGCGTCTGAAGGCTCTTTTAGGTCCCTGTTTTTATCTGAAAGCGCCTGAAGGCTCTTTTTGGTCCCTGTTTTTATCTGAAAGCGCCTGAAGGCTCTTTTTGATCCCTGTTTGTATCTGAAAGCGTCTGAAGGCCGAAGCTTCTCTGAACCCATGTAGACCCACAACCATACACAGGATATGAGCTCATCGATGTATGAATCAGAGTGACAGGAAAGTACCACAGTGTTCTCTTTACTCTTCCCCTCCCCTCTTCCTTCCACTCCTCCCCTCCTGCCCTCTCAATCATTTATTTCACTCCTTATCATGTTGGAGTAGTCTAATATTGACCTAGTGGGAGAGGCCTTAGGCAGCGCCCAGTGGCCCACAGTACAGAGACTAGATCCTGACTGCAGGTCATTGTTAGCTGCTCTCATTAGGCCCTTAGCTGACTCCATGGCCAGAGGTTAAGCTTCCTAAGGCTGGGCAGACTTGACTAATGCATTCTCTACTAATGACTAGGGAAGTACCCTTTTAACACTTGTGAGACAAGAAGGATTACTTCTGAACTGTCCTGGAAAACAATAAAGATACATATCTCCCTTAGCCTCTAGTTTCAAACACTGACTGACTTTTTACTTTACCTTTATTTAACTAGGCAAGTCAGTTAAGAACAAATTATTATTTACAATGACAGCCTACCCCAGCCAACACTGGGCCAATTGTGCGCCGCCCTATGGGACTCCCAATCACAGCCGGATGTGATGCAGCCTGGATCAGTGACTCCTCTAGTACTGAGATGCAGTGTCTTAGACCTCTGAACCAGGGTCTGTAGTGACTCCTCTAGCACTGAGATGCAGTGTCTTAGACCGCTGAACCAGGGTCTGTAGTGATGCCTCTAGCACTGAGATGCAGTGTCTTAGACCGCTGATCCAGGGTCTGTAGTGATACCTCTAGCACTGAGATGCAGTGCCTTAGACCGCTGAACCAGGGTCTGTAGTGATGCCTCCAGCACTGAGATGCAGTGTCTTAGACCTCTGAACCAGGGTCTGTAGTGACACCTCTAGCACTGAGATGCAGTGTCTTAGACCGCTGAACCAGGGTCTGTAGTGACACCTCTAGCACTGAGAAGCAGTGTCTTAGACCGCTGAACCAGGGTCTGTAGTGATGCCTCCAGCACTGAGATGCAGTGTCTTAGACCGCTGAACCAGGGTCTGTAGTGATGCCTCCAGCACTGAGATGCAGTGCCTTAGACCGCTGAACCAGGGTCTGTAGTGACTCCTCTAGCACTGAGATGCAGTGTCTTAGACCGCTGAACCAGGGTCTGTAGTGACTCCTCTAGCACTGAGATGCAGTGTCTTAGACCGCTGAACCAGGGTCTGTAGTGACGCCTCTAGCACTAAGATGCAGTGCCTTAGACCGCTGCTCCACTCGGGAGCCCAAACATTTAAAAAATATATCCTATTTTTGCTACTGTCAGTATTATTGAGGAACATCTAGTGTCTGAGCCTTTGGGTACCTGACATCAGCTCTCTATTTTCTAAAAGGAAGTCCAGCTCCCCTCAGCTTTACTATAATGAGCAGAATTTTAATTTCTACCCAGACAGTCAGTCAGATGGCTGAGACACAGACAAATGAGACGTGTTCCAAGACGGCCTGTCAAGAAATACCTGTAGAAAATGAAAGGACGTACGTTGAATGTGATGAAGCCCTCTGAGGTGAACATCTATATCCAGCTGCAGTCTATGCAGGTGACTATGTGTATGCATATGCAGCATGTGTTTTACTTACAACAGTGTTGAAGATTTAGGGTACCAGTGTATTTGTTTATTCTGATCCCTGCCCTCCAAAGACTGTCTGAGAGAGGGAAAGAGAGAGAAGGACTGGCCCATGTTAGAGAGAGAGAGAGAGAGAAAATGACTGGCCCATGTCAGACAAAGAGAGAGAGAGAAAAGGACTGGCCCATGTTAGAGAGAGAGAGAGAGAGAAAATGACTGGCCCATGTCAGACAAAGAGAGAGAGAGAAAAGGACTGGCCCATGTCAGACAAAGAGAGAGAGAGAAACAGAGAGAGAGAAGGACTGGCCCATGTCAGACAAAGAGAGAGAGAGAAACAGAGAGTGAGAAGGACTGGCCCATGTCAGACAAAGAGAGAGAGAGAGAAACAGAGAGAGAGAAGGACTGGCCCATGTCAGACAAAGAGAGAGAGAAGGACTGGCCCATGTCAGACAAAGAGAGAGAGAGAAACAGAGAGAGAGAAGGACTGGCCCATGTCAGACAAAGAGAGAGAGAAGGACTGGCCCATGTCAGACAAAGAGAGAGAGAGAAACAGAGAGAGAGAAGGACTGGCCCATGTCAGACAAAGAGAGAGAGAGAAACAGAGAGAGAGAGGGACTGGCCCATGTCAGACAAAGAGAGAGAGAGAAACAGAGAGAGAGAAGGACTGGCCCATGTCAGACAAAGAGAGAGAGAGAAACAGAGAGAGAGAAGGACTGGCCCATGTCAGAGAAAGGATTCACTCTGGTGCCTTATTGATTCCCTCCCTCCCTCCCTCCCTCCCTCCCTCCCTCCCTCCCTCCCTCCCTCCCTCCCTCCCTCCCTCCCTCCCTCCCTCCCTCCCTCCCTCCCTCCCTCCCTCCCTCACTTCCATCTATCCATTCATCCAGCCCTCGCTCTCTCAGTTAGACCTGAGATGAGCATGCTCCCCACAGACCAGCCGCGAGGCTGCAGTCAGTCAGTCAGTCTGTCCGTCTCCAGCTGGGCTTGGCAGTAAGAGGCGTAGATTTCTCCCGGGGCTGGGGAACACGGTAGATACTGTTACAAGAGGAAGAAAAAACTTAGTGTTACTAGATACGAGTGAAATCTAATCTGTTGACTTGCCTTTGGGCTATAATATATTTTCCACTGCAACAGAGAATGTCAGAATTGTAATTATACAAAGCCCAACAGTTAGATGTATAGGTATTTTGGTGCTTCATAAGCAGCCTATGTGATATGTTTTTACAAGGACCAGCTTGCTAGCCGGAGCACTTAACATTTACACTGCTAGGTTTCAGACATCATGTTTTACTGTTAATGTTTTCATCATTGACTTACAGTAGGGTATGTACTTAGGTCTGTTAGCTCTATTCACACACTCAGGGCAGTGATGTTATGGGGTTTGAGTCATATGGTCAGCAGTGTATGGGGTTTGAGTCATATGGTCAGCAGTGTATGGGGTTTGAGTCATATGGTCAGCAGTGTATGGGGTTTGAGTCATATGGTCAGCAGTGTATGGGGTTTGAGTCATATGGTCAGCAGTGTATGGGGTTTGAGTCATATGGTCAGCAGTGTATGGGGTTTGAGTCATATGGTCAGCAGTGTATGGTAAAGTGCCTCTCATACAGTATAGTTACCCTTCTGTCAGATTGTGTCCTGTGTGGCAGCGTCCTGGTGTGTGTGATGAGCGGGTGTGTGGCAGCGTCCTGGTGTGTGTGTGTGGCAGCATCCTGGTGTGTGTGTGGCAGCGTCCTGGTGTGTGTGTGGCAGCGTCCTGGTGTGTGTGTGACAACGTCCTGGTGTGTGTGTGGCAGCGTCCTGGTGTGTGTGTGGCAGCATCCTGGTGTGTGTGTGGCAGCATCCTGGTGTGTGTGTGGCAGCGTCTTGGTGTGTGTGTGTGGCAGCATCCTGGTGTGTGTGTGGCAGCGTCCTGGTGTGTGTGTGGCAGCATCCTGGTGTGTGTGTGGCAGCCTCCTGGTGTGTGTGTGGCAGCGTACTGGTGTGTGTGTGGCAGCGTCCTGGTGTGTGTGTGGCAGCGTTCTGGTGTGTGTGTGGCAGCGTCCTGGTGTGTGTGTGGCAGAGTCCTGGTGTGTGTGTGGCAGCGTCCTGGTGTGTGTGTGGCAGCGTCCTGGTGTGTGTGTGGCAGCGTCCTGGTGTGTGTGTGGCAGCGTCCTGGTGTGTGTGTGGCAGCGTCCTGGTGTGTGTGTGGCAGCGTCCTGGTGTGTGTGTGGCAGCGTCCTGGTGTGTGTGTGGCAGCGTCCTGGTGTGTGTGTGGCAGCGTCCTGGTGTGTGTGTGGCAGCGTTCTGGTGTGTGTGTGGCAGCGTCCTGGTGTGTGTGTGGCAGAGTCCTGGTGTGTGTGTGGCAGCGTCCTGGTGTGTGTGTGGCAGCGTCCTGGTGTGTGTGTGGCAGCGTCCTGGTGTGTGTGTGGCAGCGTCCTGGTGTGTGTGTGGCAGCGTCCTGGTGTGTGTGTGGCAGCGTCCTGGTGTGTGTGTGGCAGCGTCCTGGTGTGTGTGATGAGCGGGTGTGTGGCAGCGTCCTGGTGTGTGTGTGTGGCAGCATCCTGGTGTGTGTGTGGCAGCGTCCTGGTGTGTGTGTGGCAGCGTCCTGGTGTGTGTGTGACAACGTCCTGGTGTGTGTGTGGCAGCGTCCTGGTGTGTGTGTGGCAGCATCCTGGTGTGTGTGTGGCAGCGTCCTGGTGTGTGTGTGGCAGCGTCCTGGTGTGTGTGTGGCAGCGTCCTGGTGTGTGTGTGGCAGCGTCCTGGTGTGTGTGTGGCAGCGTCCTGGTGTGTGTGTGGCAGAGTCCTGGTGTGTGTGTGGCAGCGTCCTGGTGTGTGTGTGGCAGCGTCCTGGTGTGTGTGTGGCAGCGTCCTGGTGTGTGTGTGGCAGAGTCCTGGTGTGTGTGTGGCAGCGTCCTGGTGTGTGTGTGGCAGCGTCCTGGTGTGTGTGTGGCAGCGTCCTGGTGTGTGTGTGGCAGCGTCCTGGTGTGTGTGTGGCAGCCTCCTGGTGTGTGTGTGGCAGCGTCCTGGTGTGTCTAGCAGATGGCAGGGAGCGCAGGCCGTCTAAATGAGCTCTCAGATGTCCAAACCAACATTCCCTCTGCACATCAAAGGCTTGCGGGCATTGACACACTGCCTGCCTTTAAGTTGGTGTGTATCTGAGTCAATCTAAAACGAGCAGAGGAAGAGCGAGGCGAGAAAACAATGTCCTTAAACAAACCTGGAATTAGGAGTCCACAGCTTCTGCTGGTTCCCTGTGAGGCTCCCCTGGTTTTTTCTCCAGCAGTGGGACAGATCCACATCTGGTTTTATTGCACTGGGGTGTGTGTGTAGGGAGAGGTAGGGTAGCTTAGGGTAGCTGAGTGTAGGGTAGAATAGTTAGGGTAGGGTAGTGTAGGGTAGAATAGTTTGGGTAGTGTAGGGTAGAATAGTTAGGGTAGGGTGGTGTAGGGTAGAATAGTTAGGTTAGGGTAGTGTAGGGTAGAATAGTTAGGGTAGTGTAGGGTAGAATAGTTAGGGTAGGGTAGAATAGTTAGGGTAGTGTAGGGTGGAATAGTTAGGGTCGGGTAGTGTAGGGTAGAATATTTAGGGTAGGGTAGTGTAGGGTAGAATAGTTAGGGTAGGGTAGTGTAGGGTAGAATAGTTATGGTCGGGTAGAATAGTTAGGGTAGGGTAGTGTAGGGTAGAATAGTTAGGGTAGGGTGGTGTAGGGTAGAATAGTTAGGGTCGAGTAGTATAGGGTAGAATAGTTATGGTCGGGTAGAATAGTTAGGGTAGGGTAGTGTAGGGTAGAATAGTTAGGGTCGGGTAGTGTAGGGTAGAATAGTTAGGGTCGGGTAGTGTAGGGTAGAATAGTTAGGGTAGGGTAGAATAGTTAGGGTCGGGTAGGGTAGAATAGTTAGTGTAGGGTAGAAGAGAGAGAGAGAGAGAGAGAGAGAGAGAGAGAGAGAGAGAGAGAGAGAGAGAGAGAGAGAGAGAGAGAGAGAGAGAGAGAGAGAGAGAGAGAGAGAGAGAGAGAGAGAGAGAGAGAGAGAGAGAGAGAGAGAGAGAGAGAGAGAGAGAGAGAGAGAGAGAGAGAACTATTCTCATATCAGTCCTTCTTTCTCTAGCATTAAACTCTCAGAGTGCAGACAGACAGACAGGCCCTCTAATTGCATATCCCTGTGGATCTGAAAGCCTCTCAGTCTACAGACAGGCATACAGACAGGCCCTCTAATTGCATGGTGCTGTGTGGATCTGAAAGCCTCTCAGTCTCTCTCTTCTATCTGGGCAGATGTGTGCTGGGGATGTTAATGTGTTATTTCACAGGTCATTCCCGTCCTGCTCTGGCTATATCTTGTCATATCCCTGTCATATCCCTGTTAAATCCCTGGGCTTATAACCCTGTTATATCCTTGTTAAATCCCTGTAATATCCCTGGGATTTTCCAGTTATAATCCTGTTATAGTCCTGTTATAACCCTGTTTTGTTATATCCCTGTTTTGTTATATCCCTGTTATATTCATGTTGTATCCCTGTTATATCCCTGGTAGGGCCTGCTATATCCCTGTTATGTCCCTGTTATATCCCCATTATATCCCCGTTATATCCCTGTAACATTCCTGTTTTTCCCTGTTATATCCCATTTTTCTTATGTCCCTGTTATGTCTGTCTTATAGCCTGTTATATCCCCGTAATATTCCTGTTATATATATATATAAATATATTTTTTTACCTTTATTTAAGTAGGCAAGTCAGTTAAGAACAAATTCTTATTTTCAATAACGGCCGAGGAACAGTGCCCTTGTTCAGGGGCAGAACGACAGATTTTTACCTTGTCGGCTAGGGGATTCAATCTTGCAACCTTTCAGTTACTGTTATATACATGCTATATCCCTGTTATATTCCTGTTATATTCCTGTTATATCCATGTTATATTCCTGTTATATTCCTGTTATATCCCTGTTATATTCCTGTTATATTCCTGTTATATCCCTGTTATATTCCTGTTATATTGATGTTATATTCCTGTTATATTCCTGTTATATCCCTGTTATATTCCTGTTATATTCCTGTTATATCCCTGTTGTATCCCTGTTATATTCCTGTTATATTCCTGTTTTATACCTGCTATATCCCTGTTATATTCCTGTTATATTCCTGTTATATCCCTGTTATATTCCTGTTATATTCCTGTTATATTCCTGTTATATTCCTGTTATATCAATGTTATATTCCTGTTATATCGCTGTTATATCCCTGTTATATCAATGTTATATTCCTGTTATATCGCTGTTAAATTCCTGTTATATCCCTGTTATAGTCCTGGTAAATTCCTGTTATATCTCTGTTATAGTCCTGATATATCCCTGTTATATCCCTGTTATATTCCTGTTATATTCCTGTTATATCCCTGTTATAGTCCTGTTATATCCCTGTTATATTGATGTTATATCCCTGTTATATTCCTGTTATACCCCTGTTATATTCCTGTTATATTCCTGTTATATCCCTGTTATATTCCTGTTATATTCCTGTTATATTCCTGTTATATCAATGTTATATTCCTGTTATAGCGCTGTTATATCCCTGTTATATCAATGTTATATTCCTGTTATATCGCTGTTAAATTCCTGTTATATCCCTGTTATAGTCCTGGTAAATTCCTGTTATATCTCTGTTATAGTCCTGATATATCCCTGTTATATCCCTGTTATATTCCTGTTATATTCCTGTTATATCCCTGTTATAGTCCTGTTATATCCCTGTTATATTGATGTTATATCCCTGTTATATTCCTGTTATACCCCTGTTATATTCCTGTTATATTCCTGTTATATTGATGTTATAATCCTGTTATATTGATGTTATATCCCTGTTATATTCCTGTTATATCCCTGTTATATTCCTGTTATATCCCTGTTATATTCCTGTTATATTGATGTTATATTCCTGTTATATTCCTGTTATATCCCTGTTATATTCCTGTTATATTCCTGTTATATCCCTGTTGTATCCCTGTTATATTCCTGTTATATTCCTGTTTTATACCTGCTATATCCCTGTTATATTCCTGTTATATTCCTGTTATATCCCTGTTATATTCCTGTTATATTCCTGTTATATTCCTGTTATATCAATGTTATATTCCTGTTATATCGCTGTTATATCCCTGTTATATCAATGTTATATTCCTGTTATATCGCTGTTAAATTCCTGTTATATCCCTGTTATAGTCCTGGTAAATTCCTGTTATATCTCTGTTATAGTCCTGATATATCCCTGTTATATCCCTGTTATATTCCTGTTATATTCCTGTTATATCCCTGTTATAGTCCTGTTATATCCCTGTTATATTGATGTTATATCCCTGTTATATTCCTGTTATACCCCTGTTATATTCCTGTTATATTCCTGTTATATCCCTGTTATATTCCTGTTATATTCCTGTTATATCAATGTTATATTCCTGTTATATCGCTGTTATATCCCTGTTATATCAATGTTATATTCCTGTTATATCGCTGTTAAATTCCTGTTATATCCCTGTTATAGTCCTGGTAAATTCCTGTTATATCTCTGTTATAGTCCTGATATATCCCTGTTATATCCCTGTTATATTCCTGTTATATTCCTGTTATATCCCTGTTATAGTCCTGTTATATCCCTGTTATATTGATGTTATATCCCTGTTATATTCCTGTTATACCCCTGTTATATTCCTGTTATATTGATGTTATAATCCTGTTATATTGATGTTATATCCCTGTTATATTCCTGTTATATCCCTGTTATATTCCTGTTATATCCCTGTTATATTCCTGTTATATTCCTGTTATATTCCTGTTATATTGATGTTATATCCTTGTTATATTGATGTTATATCCTTGTTATATTGATGTTATATTCCTGTTATATTCCTGTTATATTGATGTTATATCCTTGTTATATTGATGTTATATTGCTGCCCACACCGTAAAACTAGATGGGACTCTTTTTCTCTCTCTTTCTTCCTGACCATGACAGACTCTGTGGCGGCAGGGTAGCCTGGTTGTTAGAGCATTGGGCTAGTAACCGAAAGGTTGCAAGTTCAAATCCCCGAGCTGACAAGGTACAAATCTGTTGTTCTGCCCCTGAACAAGTTAACCCACTGTTCCTAGGCTGTCATTGAAAATAAGAATTTGTTCTTAACTGACTTGCCTAGTTAAATTAAGGTAATAAACTCTGACTAGAGAAGGAGAGATGAGAATGAAAGGGGATGAGGAGTGAAGAAGTCCTGTCTGGGTCTTGATCGTACCCGTCTGGTTGCCAGGCCTCCTCTCCTCTACCACCATAATGATGATGAATTGATCTCTCACAGCGGAAATTACGTTTTAACACCCACACTTTTGGGGGGTGCAGGGTTTGGGGTCGTGTATGGCATTAGTGTGTGTTCCACTGGGGCTGTGTGTGTTTGTGTGTGTGTGTGTGTGTGTGTGTGTGTGTGTGTGTGTGTGTGTGTGTGTGTGTGTGTGTGTGTGTGTGTGTGTGTGTGTGTGGAGGTATTGATCTGATCAGAGTGTAACACCACCTAGGAGTTTCTGGGAAACTGTGACAAATGACACTTTTCAGTGTTTTTCAACCATATTGCGTGATATTTTGGATAGCACAAATAAACGATACACATGTGTGTATGTGTGTGGTGCTGAGTACGTACTATCAGCATACGCGTCTGTGTGTGATGTACATATGGATGGATGGTGTGTGTGAATGTGTGTGTGTGTATTTGTGTGTGTGTGTGAAGTAACAATGGGTAGAGGGTGTGTGATGTGCATGTGTGTGTGTGCGTGCGTGTGCGTGTGTGTGTGTGTGTGTGTGTGTGTGTGTGTGTGTGTGTGTGTGTGTGTGTGTGTGTGTGTGTGTGTGTGTGTGTGTGTGTGTGTGTGTGTGTGTGTGTGTGTGTGTGTGTGTGTGTGTGTGTGTGATGTGCATATGGGTGTGATGTGCATATGGGTGGAGGGTATGTGCCCTATAAGAGGCAGCTGACACAGAGCTAATTAAAAGGCATTCTGTAGGACAGAACCATTCATCTTACTGATGACCCAGAGCCCTCCACAGCACAGCCCTCCCTGTGGGGGATTGTACTGCTGCTGCTGCTGCAGGGGGAACACAGGACACACTGGTATGTGTGTGTGTGAGCGTGTGTACCCCTTAGGGAGGCAGATATGCATTTCAATTTAATAAAATGTTATTGCTTGGCTTTAAAATATCCTCCTCTCCACTCTTTCCTTTGATGAAAACCAGTGCCCACCCTTCTCCATCTGCCCCCCTAACGTTGACGAGCCATTCGTGTTGAGGGGGGCCTCCTGTGATTAAGATATGCATGGTTCCCATTTCAGAAATCCTGTCCTCAGCAGGGATCAGAGGGCACTTTTATTGGCTGTGATGGGACTGACACGTAATGCTGGCACTGGAATTCCCAATGGCTGCTTCCATAACATGGACCTCTGACCCCTGTTTCCCTTGTGAACCCATAGCATGGACCTCTGGCCCCTGTTTACCTTGTGAACCCATAGCATGGACCTCTGACCCCTGTTTCCCTTGTGAACCCATAGCATGGACCTCTGGCCCCTGTTTACCTTGTGAACCCATAGCATGGACCTCTGACCCCTGTTTCCCCTGGGTGAACCCATAGCATGGACCTCTGGCCCCTGTTTCCCCTGGGTGAACCCATAGCATGGACCTCTGACCCCTGTTTCCCCTGGGTGAACCCATAGCATGGACCTCTGGCCCCTGTTTCCCCTGGGTGACCCATAGCATGGACCTCTGACCCCTGTTTCCCCTGGTTGAACCCATAGCATGGACCTCTGGCCCCTGTTTCCCCTGGGTGAACCCATAGCATGGACCTCTGACCCCTGTTTCCCCTGGGTGAACCCATAGCATGGACCTCTGGCCCCTGTTTCCCCTGGGTGACCCATAGCATGGACCTCTGGCCCCTGTTTCCCCTGGGTGAACCCATAGCATGGACCTCTGACCCCTGTTTCCCCTGGGTGAACCCATAGCATGGACCTCTGACCCCTGTTTCCCCTGGGTGACCCATAGCATGGACCTCTGGCCCCTGTTTCCCCTGGGTGAACCCATAGCATGGACCTCTGACCCCTGTTTCCCCTGGGTGAACCCATAGCATGGACCTCTGGCCCCTGTTTCCCCTGGGTGAACCCATAGCATGGACCTCTGACCCTTGTTTCCCCTGGGTGAACCCATAGCATGGACCTCTGGCCCCTGTTTCCCTTGGGTGAACCCATAGCATGGACCTCTGACCCCTGTTTCCCTTGTGAACCCATAGCATGGACCTCTGGCCCCTGTTTCCCCTGGGTGACCCATAGCATGGACCTCTGGCCCCTGTTTCCCCTGGGTGAACCCATAGCATGGACCTCTGACCCCTGTTTCCCCTGAGTGAACCCATAGCATGGACCTCTGGCCCCTGTTTCCCCTGGGTGAACCCATAGCATGGACCTCTGACCCCTGTTTCCCTTGGGTGAACCCATAGCATGGACCTCTGGCCCCTGTTTCCCCTGGGTGAACCCATAGCATGGACCTCTGACCCCTGTTTCCCCTGGGTGAACCCATAGCATGGACCTCTGGCCCCTGTTTCCCCTGGGTGAACCCATAGCATGGACCTCTGACCCTTGTTTCCCCTGGGTGAACCCATAGCATGGACCTCTGGCCCCTGTTTCCCTTGGGTGAACCCATAGCATGGACCTCTGGCCCCTGTTTCCCTTGTGAACCCATAGCATGGACCTCTGGCCCCTGTTTCCCCTGGGTGACCCATAGCATGGACCTCTGGCCCCTGTTTCCCCTGGGTGACCCATAGCATGGACCTCTGGCACCTGTTTCCCCTGGGTGAACCCATAGCATGGACCTCTGACCCCTGTTTCCCCTGGGTGAACCCATAGCATGGACCTCTGACCCTTGTTTCCCCTGGGTGAACCCATAGCATGGACCTCTGGCCCCTGTTTCCCTTGGGTGAACCCATAGCATGGACCTCTGACCCCTGTTTCCCCTGTGAACCCATAGCATGGACCTCTGGCCCCTGTTTCCCCTGGGTGACCCATAGCATGGACCTCTGGCCCCTGTTTCCCCTGGGTGAACCCATAGCATGGACCTCTGACCCCTGTTTCCCCTGAGTGAACCCATAGCATGGACCTCTGGCCCCTGTTTCCCCTGGGTGAACCCACAGCATGGACCTCTGACCCCTGTTTCCCTTGGGTGAACCCATAGCATGGACCTCTGGCCCCTGTTTCCCCTGGGTGAACCCGTAGCATGGACCTCTGACCCCTGTTTCCCCTGGGTGAACCCGTAGCATGGACCTCTGGCCCCTGTTTCCCCTGGGTGAACCCATAGCATGGACCTCTGACCCTTGTTTCCCCTGGGTGAACCCATAGCATGGACCTCTGGCCCCTGTTTCCCTTGGGTGAACCCATAGCATGGACCTCTGGCCCCTGTTTCCCTTGTGAACCCATAGCATGGACCTCTGGCCCCTGTTTCCCCTGGGTGACCCATAGCATGGACCTCTGGCCCCTGTTTCCCCTGGGTGACCCATAGCATGGACCTCTGGCACCTGTTTCCCCTGGGTGAACCCATAGCATGGACCTCTGACCCCTGTTTCCCCTGAGTGAACCCATAGCATGGACCTCTGGCCCCTGTTTCCCCTGCCTCCTCATGCCCCCTGCTCCCGGGTGAACCCATGCCCAGCACTGCTGTTCTGCCCCCTCTCTGCCCTCTCATTACCACCTCTAGATTGAGGCCACTGCCAGGGGAGAGGAGGATGAAGTTGTGATGGGAGGGTTCACTGCCCTCTGTATCCAATTATGCCATTACAATTATGCCATTGGAGTTACTTATCATTGATATTCTTATGGAACAAGTCAATACTGTGGCTTTATTGATTTAGTATGACCTCCTGTGTGACCTTGTTTGTGTATGTTAGTATGGGGACAAATCTGTCTGGAGACAGTAGTGTGTGTGTGTGTGTGCGTGTGCGTGTGCGTGTGCGTGTGCGTGCGCAGGTCTCCATCATGGCTGGATGGTAATGATCTGCCTCACACACCTCCATCAGTCCATCAGTGACCGCTCACCACTGGGGGGATGGGGACAGAGATAGGGGTGCATCCCCACAGTCTAGGGGGATGTAACGGAGGGTATTTTGGGATGGTGATGGGTGAAAGGTCAGTTATAATACATACAGGGCTCAAACAGCATGACACACTCTGAGGCCATACTTTGTCACCTGTCAGGAGATGGCCCATGCACTGAAACCACTGGGGATTTAAACACATTGTGACTCGCTGACTGATGATGTTGACTACAGCACAGGGTCATCCCAGGTTTTCAACTCCCCCTCTCCTCACCCCATCTCCCCCTCTATGCCACTTCATACAACCAACAGAGAAATAGTACCTATTGCTCTCCAGACAGATACTTGAGCCTCCTACCTCTCCTACTTTATTAAAGCTGTCAACAGACAGAATCACCATAGAGATGCATCAGTAGTAACATAACAGATCAGCATCTCTCAGCTGTGTCAAGTTCTACTGTATTTGTAGTTGTGACAAGGATGTGGACTAGACTGCTGTTGTTTTCCTCCACAAGATCAACAGTAGTTATTGTCTAGTAGTGGTACACATGCAGAGTAAGAGCACTGCAGTGTCAACTCCTCTCTGGTTCTGTTCGTAGAGAGGGCAGAATAGTGTGCGTTCATGTTTGTGTGAGTGTGTGAGTGACACCTGCAGGGCCTAGACTTGGGGTGTGAGTGTGTTTTTGTTTGTTAGGGATCGAGGTCAAGTCCTCAGGGGCTGTGGTTGTGAGACACATTGGGAGCAGGGGGTCAGCAGAGAGGGAGGGGGAGCCCGTGGCCCTCACCTCCACGTGAACCATGAACCACAGAGAGGCATAGAGCGAGGGGGTAGCCTATAGTGAATAGATTAAGGCTTGAGCTTGAACATACGTCTGCAGGCCCCCAGACTAATGATAGGGATTTCCTCTGCCTTAGTGACACGACCTGACCGTCTGAGCCCTTATCTACCATTTACTGAATGTCTGTCTGTATTCTATAGGAATGAGCTACCTATAGCTCCTGGGTGGTACAGCATCTCAGTGCTAGAGGCGTCACTACAGAACTTGGTTAGATTCCAGACTGTATCACAACCGGCTGTGATTTGGAGTCCCATAGGGTGGCGTACAATTGGCCTAGCATCGTCCGGGTTAGGGTTTGACTGGGGTAGGCAGTCATTGGAAATAAGAATTTGTTCTTAACTGACTTGCCTAGTTAAATAAAGGTTAAATTAAAACATGATTTTTTTTTAAACCTTCCTAATGCTCTGCCTCCACCCCAGTGACTGTGACTGGGGGTCAGCCTGGGAAATAGACTAGAACAGAAGCACAGAGTACAGAGACGATTACAGGTAACCGAATTGGAGAATAGCATCTATTTTTCAATCTCTTGAGATGTTTCTCTGTTCATTTTAATCTGCTCTTTTTAAAGGTTTTATGGAATGTTTTGCTAAAGACAGTACCTTAGATGGTGAAAAGTATTTTTGGACATCTTGGAAGTTGAGAGATATTATAGTGGAGCCATGTGTTTTAACAGAAGATCAGTTCTATTTCTCCTCTGTTAATGAGCAGGTGGAAAGCCATTTAAATCTGTTTTTAGAAGATAAAGTTGTATTATGTCTAAAACCATAGCAGCAGAGTTCAGTTTCAAATGTTTACACCTGACTTGATCAGAGTGTCTAACCCTGCTAGGAAGGAGGTGTTCTGTTAGATCGCTCACCATGTGAGACTGTGTGTAGTAACCATTCATCTACTGGAGCAGCATGGGTCTCTCTACAGGCTGGCCTCGTGTTGACAGGCCTGAGCTGTGGGCCTCTGTCACTGTGTGTGTGTGTGCAGACTGCAAGGTGATAGATAGGTAAGGACAGGGTTAAAGCGGGGTCACACTGTTTGTTTTGCAGTGTTAAGGTGGGGATGGGGAATGGGACGAGGCGAGCTGAGCTCCAGTGATTTAGACTGTGTTAATAAGGCCTGTTTGTGACACTTCATCACCATTCCTCACAGTCTATGGGGGGAGGTACTCCCAGGAATATCACCAGGATATAACAGGGCTATAACAGGGCTATAACAGGGCTATAACAGGGCTATGACGGGGCTATGACAGGGCTATGACAGGGCTATGACAGGGCTATAACAGGGATATGACAGGGCTATAACAGGGCTATAACAGGGATATAAGAGGGCCATAACAGGGATATGACAGGGCTATGACAGGGCTATAACAGGGATATAACAGGGATATGACAGGGCTATGACAGGGCTATAACGGGGCTATAACAGGGATATGACAGGGCTATGACAGGGCTATAACAGGGATATAACGGCCATAACAGGGATAACCTGTGAAATAGCACATTAACATCAAACATCCCCAGCACACATACAGCATCTGCCCAGATGGAAGAGAGAGACTGAGAGGCTTTCAGATCCACACAGCACCATGCAATTAGAGGGCCTGTCTGCCTGCCTGTAGACTGAGAGTTGAGGGTTTAATGCTAGAGAAATAGAGAGTAGAACTGAGATGAGAACAGTATCTAATCTCTTTTTAAATGAAATGAGAAAGTTTCAGTAAAGAAAGACAAAAAGTCTCTCTCTCTCTCTCTCTTCTCCTCCTCCTCCCTCCTCCCTCCTGAAGCACTACAAAACACTTAATGATTTTCTGAACAGTAATGATTCAGTAATTGGTCCCATTTGGTTTAAGCAGTGAGCAGTTTACCAACAGGGCACCACCCTGTGCCTGTATATCTGAGCTTAGAGATTCATTTGTTCTGTTTTATTGCCTTTGGTGAAGTCACTGTGTCTAGTGAGATGGGAAATACATATGTGGAGGGATAGATGAGTGATGTGTGTAACAACGGTTCCACGGAGGAAGAGAAGGATAGCCTAACCTTTTAGTCTTTTATATTGTGCATTCCATCAGTAGGCTCTTTGTTATGTGGTGGTGACATCCGTCACCAAGGTCAGCCTTATGACCCGGGCTGGACCCAGTAAGGGACAGCAGCAGTATATGTTATCTGTAATGGGGTATAATTCACTGCTGCTACAGTAGGTGACCTGCTGTATACTTCCAATCACGTAAGTCACAGGGACAACCCTAGCCCCAGGCGCAGGCCCCAACCCCAGGCTCCAACCCCAGGGCCCAGGCTCCAACCCCAGGCCAGGTAGGAATAGCTGACCCATCATAATGATGACAGCCAACCCCTGTCTGCCCTAGAGCATCATGGATGGACTGGTCAAACGGAGGACTGGGTTCTGTGTGGACATTTTAACTTTCATTTTTGAAGATTTCTTTGGAATTTTGACATAACATCATTAAACTTATCTCTGGTCTTTATGGGGACATGGAGTTGGTTGATTTACAACAGGAGAATTCTCTGTATTGTTGGACTGGGTGATGCTCCTGTCTAGTCCGACCGAGGGTGTCAGCTGCAGCAGTAATTGAAGCAAATTGCAATCCCTCGACCCCTCACCCGGAACAGGGAAGTTCACTGTGCCATATCTACACGTTCACGCCACAGTGTCCCCAAATAAACTCTATATGTGAGCAGTTAGTCTCCTGTTACATTTATCACACTTATCTAGTTTCCAGAATGTCAACAGCAGCTAATTATCATTAGAAACGGAGATTGCCACAGCATTTTATATATTGTGGGGGGGTGTCGTGTTTGTGCATCTGTGTGTTATTGTGGATGTGTGTGCGTGTGCGTGTGTGGATGTGTGTGCGTGTGTGTGTGTGTGCGTGTGTATGTGTGTGTGTGTGTATGTGTGTGTGTACAGGAAAGAGGGACATACAGTGAGAGAGCATGTTTGAGCATGTGTGCACTTTGTGTAGTTCGTCTGTCATTTCTCTTAAGGATGGGATGGCTCATGTCTGCATAGCAGCCAGTGAGTGGACAATGAAGATTAATATGTCTGAGGCTGTGGCCCAGACAGACCAATAAATAAATAAATAAACAAGTATGGTGTGTATTTGTCACTGAGGCACCTGGGATCAGGACTCTCCAATAAAGCTAATGTCAAACACAGCAGTATTATTAATAATTTAATACCACTCCTCTCATAACCTTTAACAGCAGAGGAATGGAGGGAGGAAGAAGGGAGATATGGAGATGAAGATACATGAGATATGAATTGATTCAGCCCTGTTATTATGGATAATGACTTGATGGGACAGGCTTTTATGTCTTAGTACATAAAAGCCTCCAAAGGGTAACATGGTCACCCTTTGGAGTATTCAACACTCAGTCACCCTGTCTGAACACATGAACCTCCTATCTAAATGTGCATCCTATCCTAGCCAGGTTGTTTTGATAAACTCATTACAGAAACAGTACTCCGACTGCTGATGAAATCATTCCGTGGAGATGTGGTCGGTCTGTCTAAGCCCTCCTGCTGGGAGAGATTTGGGGGATTCCAGAAAGACCTTTAAACTTCAATGAGAAATGAGGATGAGGATGAGGATGAGGGAGAGTAATGGAAATATCACAGGGAGATATTCCAGAACCAGCATAAATATGTTCCCATCAAAGTGAACGTTTCCCTTTTTCCTCTCACTCGTCTTTTATGTATGTTCCCAGACAGAAGTGTCTTTGAGGCTGTACTTCTGACAGATGCCTTGGTGATAATTAACTTTAGGATAACAGAGAGGAGATGCAGGAGGATGTTGTTCTTCCTTTAAAGGAATATTTAGGAAGAGATGCTTTACCTCCTGGAGATGCTTAGGTCACCCCTCTGTCTAGGGATCATTTTATTTGTCACATGTGCCGAATAACGTGAAATGCCTACTTACAAGAACTTAACCAACAACGCAGTTCAAGAAGTATATATGTATATTTGTATTTTTTTTACCATTATTTAACTAGGCAAGTCAGTTAAGAAGAATAACTAATTATTGTTTTACAATGACGGACTACCCAACTTAAGAAAATATTTACTACAAACTAAAGTAAAACTTTAAAAATAAAAAGTAACACAATAAAATAACAATAACGAGGCTATATACAGGGGGTCCCGGGACCGAGTCAATTTGCAGGGATACAGGTTAGTACCTTGGAATATAGAAGTGTGGTGCTGAGTCAATGTGCAGGGATACAGGTTAGTACCTTGGAATTTAGAAGTGTGGTGCTGAGTCAATTTGCAGGGATACAGGTTAGTACCTTGGAATATAGAAGTGTGGTGCTGAGTCAATTTGCAGGGGTACAGGTTAGTACCTTGGAATATAGACGTGTGGTGGTGAGTCAATTTGCAGGGATACAGGTTAGTACCTTGGAATATAGACGTGTGGTGCTGAGTCAATTTGCAGGGGTACAGGTTAGTACCTTGGAATATAGACGTGTGGTGCTGAGTCAATTTGCAGGGATACAGGTTAGTACCTTGGAATATAGACGTGTGGTGCTGAGTCAATTTGCAGGGATACAGGTTAGTACCTTGGAATATAGACGTGTGGTGCTGAGTCAATTTGCAGGGATACAGGTTAGTACCTTGGAATATAGAAGTCTTCTTCTTTTTTCTTCTTCCTCATCATGTTGCTCATTAGTCTGTTACAATCTCCACACCCTTTCATTTGGGAGGTCTAGTGCTCTGTCATGACCTGAGAGAGAGCGATAGTAGTTTTGCCCCCCTTCTTCTCATACACTTACCCCACCAGACATGCCACCAGGTTTTTTTTCACACTTCCCCAACCCAGACCAAAGTCAAGAAAGCGTACAGTATTATATAGACAAAGTATTGCATGGAACTCCCTTCCATCTTGTATTGCTCAGGTGAACAGCAAACCTGTTGAAAAAAACAGATAAAGAAAAACCTCACGGCACAACGCCTCTCCCCTTTTTGCCCTGGATAGTGTGTGTGTATGTATTGCGATGAAGGTATGTGTGCCGTTTTTAAATGAATGTAGTTATGTCCTTGAGCTGTTCTTGTCTATTAATGTTCTGTATTATGTCATGTTTTGTGTGGAGCCCAGGAAGAGTAGCTGCTGCTTTTGCAACAGCTAATAGAGATCCTAATAAAATACCAAATGCCCCAAATGCAAATGGCCGCCACACTAATGGGGGGCTTTCTTTCTGCCATCAGTGCCTAGCCATTTTGTTAGTGCTCTCTTTACCTCTAGTGCCTCAGCCTATAGAGGGAAACAGACAGGGCTGGGAGCTCTTGGTATTTAAACTCATCTCATCGGTGTAGTCTGCTCTCCCTGAACAGCTCCATAGCAGACACTCATTACATGAAAAGACTCTCACTCAACCAAGACCTTCAGACTGGAAAGTCAGTCATTTACACTCTACAGTACATAGATACTGTTTTATAAACGTTCATTAATACTTAGTTAATGAAGGAGTAGCTTAAGTAAGAGTTTTGACTTTTACCATTTGTCATTTAAATGGGGTCAGAGATTGTCCACTTGGTTTGGTTTGATAAAAAAGCTTGACATGTTGATGTCTAAAGTTGTCCAGTTCGTCTCTTAAAATAGTCTTGTCAGTGCTGGGTGTTGTTTCTGCACATCGATGATAGCTAGCTAGCTCCCCTCAAATAGCAGGGCCAGAAGGTTATTCAGATTTACAGCCAGTGATCATACATGGCTGAGTAACATATGCAAAGGCTGAACACTACATTCTATTTGAAACGCAGTAGAGGACAAATCGAGGGCAATGGCCGTGCCATGCTTAGCTCTGTGTGTGTAGACTGGTGTTAAAGAGGCTAAATGCATCTTACTGATGTTTAAACTACGTGTTCCTGCATACTGCCCACCTCGTTACATGTGTATACTCAGGTCAATCATCAACTGCTTTTTCCTACAAAATGTTCCACTTGTTTTGTTATGCTAATTGGTGTGTGCATGTGTGAGTGAAGGTGTCCATTGCCAACATATCTTTGTGTGGTGTCACTCTCACTCTCCATCTCTACTCTCTACCTTTCTATTCCCTCAATTCTAGAGCAATCTTCTGAAACAGTGCTTTTGACTTTTAACGCTGCAGTTCAAGACAAAGTGACAAAGTAATTGAGTGTATTAAAGGCTGTCAGAGGGAGCTTGTGTGAGGTGGTAGAGATCAGCATTTCATTTGGGTGGATAAGCAGGCCCTTTCTTCTCACCTCTTCTTTCAGAGCCTTTTATGGATTGGCTACACTTCCCTCCCCTACTCTGTTCCTTCTAGAACCACGCCTGCCATGTGGAGGGGTTTATAGAACCATGCCTGCCATGTGGAGGGGTTTCTAGAATCATGCCTGCCATGTGGAGGGGTTTCTAGAATCATGCCTGCCATGTGGAGGGGTTTCTAGAATCATGCCTGCCATGTGGAGGGGTTTCTATAACCATGCCTGCCATGTGGAGAGGTTTCTAGAATCATGCCTGCCATGTGGAGGGGTTTCTAGAACCATGCCTGCCATGTGGAGAGGTTTCTAGAATCATGCCTGCCATGTGGAGGGGTTTCTAGAACCATGCCTGCCATGTGGAGAGGTTTCTAGAATCATGCCTGCCATGTGGAGGGGATTCTAGAACCATGCCTGCCATGTGGAGAGGTTTCTAGAATCATGCCTGCCATGTGGAGGGGATTCTAGAACCATGCCTGCCATGTGGAGGGGTTTCTATAATCATGCCTGCCATGTGGAGGGGTTTCTAGAATCATGCATTGCCATGTGGAGGGGTTTCTAGAATCATGTCTGCCATGTGGAGGGGTTTCTAAAACCATGCCTGCAAGGGGGGGGGGGGGGCTTTCTAGAACATGCCTGCCATGTGGAGGGGATTCTAGAACCATGTCTGCCATATGGAGGCGTTTCTAGAACCATGCCTGCCATATGGAGGGCTTTCTAGAACCATGCCTGCCATGTGGAGGGGATTCTAGAACCATGCCTGCCATGTGGGGGGGATTCGAGAACCATGCCTGCCATGTGGCGGGGTTTCTAGAACCATGCCTGCCATGTGGAGGGGATTCGAGAACCATGCCTGCCAAGTGGGGGCGTTTCTAGAACTATGCCTGCCATATTGAGGGCTTTCTAGAACCATGCCTGCCATGTGGAGGGGATTCGAGAACCATGCCTGCCATGTGGGGGGGTTTCTAGAACTATGCCTGCCATGTGGAGAGGTTTCTAGAATCATGCCTGCCATGTGGAGGGGTTTCTAGAACCATGCCTGCCATGTGGAGGGCTTTCTAGAACCATGCCTGCCATGTGGAGAGGTTTCTAGAATCATGCCTGCCATGTGGAGGGGTTTCTAGAACCATGCCTGCCATGTGGAGAGGTTTCTAGAATCATGCCTGCCATGTGGAGGGGATTCTAGAACCATGCCTGCCATGTGGAGGGGTTTCTATAATCATGCCTGCCATGTGGAGGGGTTTCTAGAATCATGCATTGCCATGTGGAGGGGTTTCTAGAATCATGTCTGCCATGTGGAGGGGTTTCTAAAACCATGCCTGCAAGGGGGGGGGGGCTTTCTAGAACATGCCTGCCATGTGGAGGGGATTCTAGAACCATGTCTGCCATATGGAGGCGTTTCTAGAACCATGCCTGCCATATGGAGGGCTTTCTAGAACCATGCCTGCCATGTGGAGGGGATTCTAGAACCATGCCTGCCATGTGGGGGGGATTCGAGAACCATGCCTGCCATGTGGGGGGGTTTCTAGAACCATGCCTGCCATGTGGAGGGGATTCGAGAACCATGCCTGCCAAGTGGGGGGGTTTCTAGAACTATGCCTGCCATATTGAGGGCTTTCTAGAACCATGCCTGCCATGTGGAGGGGATTCGAGAACCATGCCTGCCATGTGGGGGGGGTTTCTAGAACTATGCCTGCCATACGGAGGCCTTTCTAGAACCATGCCTGCCATGTGGAGGGGATTCTAGAACCATGCCTGCCATGTGGAGGGGTTTCTAGAACCATGCCTGCCATGTGGAGGGGTTTCTAGAATCATGCCTGCCATGTGGAGGGGTTTCTAGAACCATGCCTGCCATGTGGAGGGCTTTCTAGAACCATGCCTGCCATGTGGAGGGGTTTATAGAACCATGATTGCCATGTGGAAGGGTTTCTAGAACCATGTCTGCCATGTGGAGGGGTTTCTAGAACCATGCCTGCCATGTGGAGGGCTTTCTAGAACCATGCCTGCCATGTGGAGGGGATTCTAGAACCATGTCTGCCATGTGGAGGGATTTCTAGAACCATGCCTGCCATATGGAGGGGATTCTAGAACCATGCCTGCCATGTGGAGGGCTTTCTAGAACCATGCCTGCCATGTGGAGGGAATTCTAGAACCATGCCTGCAATGTGGAGGGGAATCTAGAACCATGCCTGCCATGTGGAGGTGTTTCTAGAACCATGCCTGCCATATGGAGAGCTTTCTAGAACCATGCCTGCCATGTGAGGGGTTTCTAGAACCGTGCCTGCCATATGGAGGGCTTTCTAAAACCATGCCTGCCATGTGGAGGGGATTCTAGAACCATGCCTGCCATGTGGAGGGGATTCGAGAACCATGCCTGCCATGTGGAGGGGTTTCTAGAACCATGCCTGCCATATGGAGGGCTTTCTAGAACCATGCCTGCCATGTGGAAGGGATTCTAGAACCATGCCTGCCATGTGGAGGGCTTTCTAGAACCATGCCTGCCATGTGGAGGGGTTTCTAGGACCATGCCTGCCATGTGGAAATCTTTCTAGAAACACACCTGTCATGTGGAGGGGATTCTAGAACCATGCCTGCCATGTGGAGGGGTTTCTATAATCATGCCTGCCATGTGGAGGGGTTTCTAGAATCATGCCTGCCATGTGGAGGGGTTTCTAGAACCATGCCTGCAAGGGGGGGGGGGGGGCTTTCTAGAACATGCCTGCCAAGTGGAGGGGATTCTAGAACCATGTCTGCCATGTGGAGGCGTTTCTAGAACCATGCCTGCCATATGGAGGGGATTCTAGAACCATGCCTGCCATGTGGAGGGGTTTCTAGAACCATGCCTGCCATGTTGAGGGGTTTCTAGAATCATGCCTGCCATGTGGAGGGGTTTCTAGAACCATGCCTGCCATGTGGAGGGGTTTCTAGAACCATGCCTGCCATGTGGAGGGGTTTATAGAACCATGACTGCCATGTGGAAGGGTTTCTAGAACCACACCTGCCATGTGGAGGGGATTCAAGAACCATGCTTGCCATATGGAGGGCTTTCTAGAACCATGCCTGCCATGTCGAGGGGATTCTAGAACCATGCCTGCCATGTGGAGGGGTTTCTAGAACCATGCCTGCCATGTGGAGGGGTTTCTAGAATCATGCCTGCCATGTGGAGGGGTTTCTAGAACCATGCCTGCCATGTGGAGGGGTTTCTAGAACCATGCCTGCCATGTGGAGGGGTTTATAGAACCATGACTGCCATGTGGAAGGGTTTCTAGAACCACACCTGCCATGTGGAGGGGATTCAAGAACCATGCTTGCCATATGGAGGGCTTTCTAGAACCATGCCTGCCATGTCGAGGGGATTCTAGAACCATGCCTGCAAGGGGGGGGGGGCTTTCTAGAACATGCCTGCCAAGTGGAGGGGATTCTAGAACCATGTCTGCCATGTGGAGGCGTTTCTAGAACCATGCCTGCCATATGGAGGGGATTCTAGAACCATGCCTGCCATGTGGAGGGGTTTCTAGAACCATGCCTGCCATGTGGAGGGGTTTCTAGAACCATGCCTGCCATGTGGAGGGGTTTCTAGAACCATGCCTGCCATGTGGAGGGGTTTCTAGAATCATGCCTGCCATGTGGAGGGGTTTCTAGAACCATGCCTGCCATGTGGAGGGGTTTCTAGAACCATGCCTGCCATGTGGAGGGGTTTATAGAACCATGACTGCCATGTGGAAGGGTTTCTAGAACCACACCTGCCATGTGGAGGGGATTCAAGAACCATGCTTGCCATATGGAGGGCTTTCTAGAACCATGCCTGCCATGTCGAGGGGATTCTAGAACCATGCCTGCCATGTGGAGGGGTTTCTAGAACCATGCCTGCCATGTGGAGGGGTTTCTAGAATCATGCCTGCCATGTGGAGGGGTTTCTAGAACCATGCCTGCCATGTGGAGGGGTTTCTAGAACCATGCCTGCCATGTGGAGGGGTTTATAGAACCATGACTGCCATGTGGAAGGGTTTCTAGAACCACACCTGCCATGTGGAGGGGATTCAAGAACCATGCTTGCCATATGGAGGGCTTTCTAGAACCATGCCTGCCATGTCGAGGGGATTCTAGAACCATGCCTGCCATGTGGAGGGGTTTCTAGAACCATGCCTGCCATATGGACGGGTTTCTAGGAGCACACCTGTCATGTGGAAGGGATTCTAGAACCATGTCTGCCATGTGGAGGGGTTTCTAGAACCATGCCTGCCATGTGGAGGGGATTCTACAACCATGTCTGCCATGTGAAGGGGTTTCTAGAATCATGCCTGCCATATGGAGGGGATTCTAGAACCATGCCTGCCATGTGGAGGGCTTTCTAGAACCATGCCTGCCATGTGGAGGGGATTCTAGAACCATGACTGCAATGTGGAGGGGATTCTAGAACCATGCCTGCCATGTGGAGGTGTTTCTAGAACCATGCCTGCCATATGGAGGGCTTTCTAGAACCATGCCTGCCATGTGGAGGGGTTTCTAGAACCGTGCCTGCCATATGGAGGGCTTTCTAGAACCATGCCTGCCATGTGGAGGGCTTTCTAGAACCATGCCTGCCATGTGGAGGGGATTCTAGAATTATGCCTGCCATGTGGAGGGGATTCGAGAACCATGCCTGCCATGTGGAGGGGTTTCTAGAACCATGCCTGCCATATGGAGGGCTTTCTAGAACCATGTCTGCCATGTGGAGAGCTTTCTAGAAACACACCTGTCATGTGGAGGGGTTTCTAGAACCATGCCTGCCATATGGAGGGCTTTGTAGAACCATGCCTGCCATGTGGAGGGGTTTCTAGAATCATGCCTGCCATGTGGAGAGGATTCTAGAACCATGTCTGCCATGTGGAGGGGATTCTAGAACCATGCCTGCCATATGGAGGGCTTTCTAGAACCATTCCTGCCATGTGGAGGGGATTCTAGAATCATGCCTGCCATGTGGAGGGGATTCTAGAACCATGTCTGCCATGTGGAGGGCTTTCTAGAACCATGCCTGCCATGTGGAGGGGATTCTAGAACCATGTCTGCCATGTGGACGGGTTTCTAGAATCATGCCTGCCATGTGGAGGGGATTCTAGAACCATGTCTGCCATGTGGAGGGCTTTTTAGAACCATGTCTGCCATGTGGAGGGGATTCTAGAACCATGTCTGCCATGTGGAGGGGTTTCTAGAACCATGCCTGCCATATGGAGGGCTTTCTAGAACCATGCCTGCCATGTGGAGGGGTTTCTAGAACCGTGCCTGCCATATGGAGGGCTTTCTAGAACCATGCCTGCCATGTGGAGGGGATTTGAGAACCATGCCTGCCATGTGGAGGGGTTTCTAGAACCATGCCTGCCATATGGAGGGCTTTCTAGAACCATGTCTGCCATGTGGAGGGGATTCTAGAACCATGCCTGCCATGTGGAGGGCTTTCTAGAACCATGCCTGCCATGTGGAGGGGTTTCTAGGACCATGTCTGCCATGTGGAGGGGTTTCTAGAACCATGCCTGTCATGTGGAGGGGTTTCTAGAACCATGCCTGCCATGTGGAGGGGATTCTAGAACCATGCCTGCCATGTGGAGGGGATTCTAGAACCATGCCTGCCATATGGAGGGCTTTCTAGAACCATGCCTGCCATATAGAGGGCTTTCTAGAACCATGCCTGCCATATGGAGGCCTTTCTAGAACCATGCCTGCAATGTGGAGGGGTTTCTAGAACCAAGCCTGCCATATGGAGGGCTTTCTAGAACCATGCCTGCCATGTGGAGGGGTTTCTAGAACCATGCCTGCCATGTGGAGGGGATTCTAGAAAAATTCCTTCCACTGTTCTCTCCACTGATTGGTCAGACAGAGGCCCTCATTGACCCTGCTCCTCTCCAGATGACTATCAGAGGGATGCATGTTCAAGTGTTCAACGTTTATTTGTCAAATGCACAGGATACAGCAGGTGTAAAACAGTACAGTGAAATGCTTACTTGGGATCTCTGTCCCAGCAATGCATGATACAGGTAAAAATATAGATGTGAAAAACACATGACAAATATTAGATCATTTATAAAACACACAATAATGTAAGTTCTTTTCAGGTCAGTGGCAGTACCATGATTACAAGGTGCAGGGATACTGAAGTGTTTGAGGTAGATATGTACGTAAATGAACCGCCACACTGTGGGCTCTTTTAACTCTCCACAGAGAAGACAGGGAAGACTGTTTTGATGTAATCCTCTGAATGACGATGAAGGTTAAATTAGTACGAGCATGTGTATCTGCATAAAACATAGAATGTGATGATAAATGTCTCCTCAAATGTTGGCTATTTTATCCGCTGACATAGCAATAGCTTTCCCCTTCACCAGAACGGGACTAGATTGATTTATAAGTGCCTAGTTCATAATGTCCTCTCAGTCTCAAATGTTTATTAATATCTTCATTTGATATCCCCATTCACACATTATATATACTTAGTGTCCCGCCTATGATTTATTATAGAAGCTATCTGCCTGCCTGACAGAATTCAATTATTTATGCCAGTGACCTAAAACTGAGGAGAGCCTCTTTAGAGTCTTTTTCATCAGTCTATTTCCCAAAGTGTAGGAAGTAAATATAGACCATAGTGTAGGAGGTAAATATATCCCATAGTGTAGGAGGTAAATATATCCCATAGTGTAGGAGGTAAATATATCCCATAGTGTAGGAGGTAAATATATCCCATAGTGTAGGAGGTAAATATATCCCATAGTGTAGGAGGTAAATATATCCCATAGTGTAGGAGGTAAATATATCCCATAGTGTAGGAGGTAAATATATCCCATAGTGTAGGAGGTAAATATATCCCATAGTGTAGGAGGTAAATATACCCCATAGTGTAGGAGGTAAATATATCCCATAGTGTAGGAGGTAAATATTTCCCATAGTGTAGGAGGTAAATATATCCCATAGTGTAGGAGGTAAATATAGACCATAGTGTAAGAGGTAAATATAGACCATAGTGTAGCAGGGAAAAATATCCCATAGTGTAGGAGGTAAATATAGACCATAGTGTAGCAGGGAAAAATATCCCATAGTGTAGGAGGTAAATATATCCCATAGTGTAGGAGGTAAATATATCCCATAGTGTAGCAGGGAAAAATATCCTATAGTGTAGGAGGTAAATATATCCCATAGTGTAGGAGGTAAATATAGACCATAGTGTAGGAGGTAAATATATCCCATAGTGTAGGAGGTAAATATAGACCATAGTGTAAGAGGTAATATATCCCATAATGTAGGAGGTAATATATCCCATAGTGTAGGAGGTAAATATATACCTTAGTGTAGGAGGTAAATATGGACCTTAGTGTAGGAGGTAAATATAGACCATAGTGTAGGAGGGAAATATATCCCATAGTGTAGGAGGGAAATATAGACCATAGTGTAGGAGGGAAATATAGACCATAGTGTAGGAGGGAAATATAGACCATAGTGTAGGAGGGAAATATAGACCTTAGTGTAGGAGGTAAATATAGACCTTAGTGTAGGAGGTAATATATCCCATAGTGTAGGAGGTAAATATAGACCTTAGTGTAGGAGGTAAATATAGACCATAGTGTAGGAGGGAAATATATCCCATAGTGTAGGAGGGAAATATAGACCATAGTGTAGGAGGGAAATATATCCCATAGTGTAGGAGGGAAATATATCCCATAGTGTAGGAGGTAAATATATCCCATAGTGTAGGAGGTAAATATAGACCATAGTGTAGGAGGTAAATATATCCCATAGTGTAGGAGGTAATATATCCCATAGTGTAGGAGGTAAATATATCCCATAGTGTAGGAGGTAATATATCCCATAGTGTAGGAGGTAAATATATCCCATAGTGTAGGAGGTAATATATCCCATAGTGTAGGAGGTAAATATATCCCATAGTGTAGCAGGGCAAAATATCCTATAGTGTAGGAGGTAAATATATCCCATAGTGTAGGAGGTAAATATAGACCATAGTGTAGGAGGTAATATATCCCATAGTGTAGCAGGTAAATATATCCCATAGTGTAGGAGGTAAATATAGACCATAGTGTAGGAGGTAATGTATCCCATAATGTAGGAGGTAATATATCCCATAGTGTAGGAGGTAAATATAGACCTTAGTGTAGGAGGTAAATATAGACCTTAGTGTAGGAGGTAAATATAGACCTTAGTGTAGGAGGTAAATATAGACCATAGTGTAGGAGGGAAATATATCCCATAGTGTAGGAGGTAAATATAGACCTTAGTGTAGGAGGTAATATATCCCATAGTGTAGGAGGTAAATATAGACCTTAGTGTAGGAGGTAAATATAGACCATAGTGTAGGAGGGAAATATATCCCATAGTGTAGGAGGGAAATATAGACCATAGTGTAGGAGGGAAATATAGACCTTAGTGTAGGAGTTAATATATCCCATAATGTAGGAGAAAGAGACTGAGAGGGTAGAGAGGGGGAGGTAGGAGAAAGAGACAGAGAGGGTAGAGAGGGGGAGAAAGAGAGGGTAGCGAGGGGGAGGTAGGAATGGGAGAAAGAGACATAGAGGGTAGAGAGGGGGAGGTAGGAGAAAAAGACAGAGGGTAGAGAGAGGGAGGAAGGAGAAAGAGACAGATTGTAGAAAGGGTGAGTTAGGAGAAAGGGGGAGATAGGAGAAACAGACAATGGGGAAAGGGCAGCTTCACCAGTCTTCTATCCCTTCTGTCCCAGTTCCACTATCACTTGCAAACACATAACACAACCAGTCACTTCTACAGCTTGCTACACATAACACAACCAGTCACTTCTACAGCCTGCAACACATAACACAACCAGTCACTTCTACAACCTGTTACACATAACACAACCATACACTTCTACAGCCTGCTACACACAGAACACAACCAGTCACTTCTACAGCCTGTTACACACATAACACAACCAGTCACTTCTACAGCCTGCTACACACACAACACAACCAGTCACTTCTACAGCCTGTTACACACACAACACAACCAGTCACTTCTACAGCCTGTTACACACATAACACAACCAGTCACTTCTACAGCCTGCTACACACATAACACAACCAGTCACTTCTACAACCTGTTACACATAACACAACCATACACTTCTACAGCCTGCTACACACAGAACACAACCAGTCACTTCTACAGCCTGTTACACACATAACACAACCAGTCACTTCTACAGCCTGCTACACACACAACACAACCAGTCACTTCTACAGCCTGTTACACACACAACACAACCAGTCACTTCTACAGCCTGTTACACACATAACACAACCAGTCACTTCTACAGCCTGCTACACACATAACACAACCAGTCACTTCTACAGCCTGCTACACACATAACACAACCAGTCACTTCTACAGCCTGCTACACACACAACACAACCAGTCACTTCTACAGCCTGTTACACACATAACACAACCAGTCACTTCTACAGCCTGTTACACACATAACACAACCAGTCACTTCTACAGCCTGCTACACACAGAACACAACCAGTCACTTCTACAGCCTGCTACACACAGAACACAACCAGTCACTTCTACAGCCTGATACACACATAACACAACCAGTCACTTCTACAGCGTTACACACATAACACAACCAGTCACTTCTACAGCCTGCTACACACATAACACAACCAGTCATTTCCACAGCTGTCTCTGGAATTAGCAGAACTTTGTTTGGTGAAGGGAACGTTGTCAGCTGGGCCTGTGTGAGTGTTGTGATGATATTAGTGTGTGTGTGTACAGTATAAGTCAAAGAGAAATAGAGAGAGACAAGTCGGAGATGTGTGTTAGAAAGAGAAGTAAGAGATGCATGTGTGAAAGAGAAGTGAGAGATGTGAGAGAGAGAAAGAGAAGTGAGAGATGTGAGAGAGAGAAGTGAGAGATGTGTGTGAGAGAGAGAAGTGAGAGATGCGTGTGAGAGAAAGAGAAGTGAGAGATGTGTGAGAGAAAGAGAAGTGAGAGATGTGAGAGAGAGAAGTGAGAGATGTGTGTGAGAGAAAGAGAAGTGAGAGATGTGTGTGAGAGAAAGAGAAGTGAGAGATGCGTGTGTTAGAAAGAGAAGTGAGAGATGTGTGTGAGAGAAAGAGAAGTGAGAGATACGTGTGTGAGAGAGAGAAGTGAGGGATGCGTGTGTGAGAGAAGGAAGTGAGAGATGTGTGTATGAGAGAGAGAAGTGAGAGATGCGTGTGTGAGAGAGAGAAGTGAGAGATGTGTGTATGAGAGAGAGAAGTGAGAGATGTGTGTATGAGAGAGAGAATGTGTATTTTTGTTTAAAGTGTGTGTGCACCGCTGGAGGGGAGGATTCCTGTGAAGTGCAGCTGTTCCAGCTGTGTGAAGCACTCTTTAGTGTGTGTGTCATCCGGACACAAAGACACACACGCAATAATGCACACACACACCTACAGTATTTCACGCGCTCGCACACACACACACACACACACACACACACACACACACACACACACACACACACACACACACACACACACACACACACACACACACACACACACACACACACACACACACACACACACACACACACACCCAGCCAGTCAATCTGTGCTGCTCTACTTCTCACTACATCTAAACACAGCCAAGAACGCTTCACGCTCTATTTTATTTCTCTCTTTTTCACCTTCTCATTTTTCTCCCTCTTCCTCCCACTCCTACCTCCCCCTCTCTACCCTCTCTGTCTCTTTCTCCTACTCCTACCTCCCCCTCTCTACCCTCTCTGTCTCTTTCTCCTACCTCCCCCTCTCTACCCTCTCTGTCTCTTTCTCCTACCTCCCCCTCTCTACCCTCTCTGTCTCTTTCTCCCACTCCTACCTCCCCCTCTCTACCCTCTCTGTCTCTTTCTCCCCCTCCCCACTCTCTCTCTGTCTCTTTCTCCCACTCCTACCTCCCCCTCTCTACCCTCTCTGTCTCTTTCTCCCACTCCTACCTCCCCCTCTCTATCCTCTCTGTCTCTTTCTCGCACTCCTACCTCCCCTTCTCTACCATCTCAGTCTCTTTCTCCTACCTCCCCCTCTCTATCCTCTCTGTCTCTTTCTCCCAATCCTACCTCCCCTTCTCTACCCTCTCTGTCTCTTTCTCCTAAAACCCCTCTCTACCCTCTCTACCCTAGACAGCTGTTGAAGTGACTGGTTGTGTTATGTGTGTAACGCTGTAGAAGTGATTGGTTGTGTTATGTGTGTGTAGCAGGCTGTAGAAGTGACTGGTTGTGTTATGTGTGTTGCAGGCTGTAGAAGTGATTGGTTGTGTTATTTGTAGCACTGTAGAAGTGATTGGTTGTGCTCTGTGTTTCACAGGTGATTGTGGAACGTGCCTTAGGGACAGAAGACTGATGAAATTGTCCTTTCCTCATTGTCTGTTAATCCCCACTTGGACATTATGCAAATTGCACTGACCCCCAACATAGCCAACCAGACCCCTCACCCCTCCTCCCCGAGCTGAGCCTCCTTCTAACATTGAAGAGGCCTGATAGCCTCTGATCACTGATCAAGCACCAAGGCCCTTCCCAGGCCACAGCAGAGCACCTCTTGACCTCAGCCTGGTTATCTCAAAATTTTTACATTTACATTTAAGTCATTTAGCAGACGCTCTTATCCAGAGCGACTTACAAATTGGTGCATTCACCTTATGACATCCAGTGGAACAGCCACTTTACAATAGTGCATCTAAATCTTTTAGGGGGGGGGTGAGAAGGATTACTTTATCCTATCCTAGGTATTCCTTAAAGAGATGGGGTTTCAGGTGTCTCCGGAAGGTGGTGATTGACTCCGCTGTCCTGGCGTCGTGAGGGAGTTTGTTCCACCATTGGGGGGCCAGAGCAGCGAACAGTTTTGACTGGGCTGAGCGGGAACTGTACTTCCTCAGTGGTAGGGAGGCGAGCAGGCCAGAGGTGGATGAACGCAGTGCCCTTGTTTGGGTGTAGGGCCTGATCAGAGCCTGGAGGTACTGAGGTGCCGTTCCCCTCACGGCTCCGTAGGCAAGCACCATGGTCTTGTAGCGGATGCGAGCTTCAACTGGAAGCCAGTGGAGAGAGCGGAGGAGCGGGGTGACGTGAGAGAACTTGGGAAGGTTGAACACCAGACGGGCTGCGGCGTTCTGGATGAGTTGTAGGGGTTTAATGGCACAGGCAGGGAGCCCAGCCAACAGCGAGTTGCAGTAATCCAGACGGGAGATGACAAGTGCCTGGATTAGGACCTGCGCCGCTTCCTGTGTGAGGCAGGGTCGTACTCTGCGGATGTTGTAGAGCATGAACCTACAGGAACGGGCCACCGCCTTGATGTTAGTTGAGAACGACAGGGTGTTGTCCAGGATCACGCCAAGGTTCTTAGCGCTCTGGGAGGAGGACACAATGGAGTTGTCAACCGTGATGGCGAGATCATGGAACGGGCAGTCCTTCCCCGGGAGGAAGAGCAGCTCCGTCTTGCCGAGGTTCAGCTTGAGGTGGTGATCCGTCATCCACACTGATATGTCTGCCAGACATGCAGAGATGCGATTCGCCACCTGGTCATCAGAAGGGGGAAAGGAGAAGATTAGTTGTGTGTCGTCTGCATAGCAATGATAGGAGAGACCATGTGAGGTTATGACAGAGCCAAGTGACTTGGTGTATAGCGAGAATAGGAGAGGGCCTAGAACAGAGCCCTGGGGGACACCAGTGGTGAGAGCACGTGGTGAGGAGACAGATTCTCGCCACGCCACCTGGTAGGAGCGACCTGTCAGGTAGGACGCAATCCAAGCGTGGGCCGCGCCGGAGATGCCCAACTCGGAGAGGGTGGAGAGGAGGATCTGATGGTTCACAGTATCGAAGGCAGCCGATAGGTCTAGAAGGATGAGAGCAGAGGAGAGAGAGTTAGCTTTAGCAGTGCGGAGCGCCTCCGTGATACAGAGAAGAGCAGTCTCAGTTGAATGACTAGTCTTGAAACCTGACTGATTTGGATCAAGAAGGTCATTCTGAGAGAGATAGCGGGAGAGCTGGCCAAGGACGGCACGTTCAAGAGTTTTGGAGAGAAAAGAAAGAAGGGATACTGGTCTGTAGTTGTTGACATCGGAGGGATCGAGTGTAGGTTTTTTCAGAAGGGGTGCAACTCTCGCTCTCTTGAAGACGGAAGGGACGTAGCCAGCGGTCAGGGATGAGTTGATGAGCGAGGTGAGGTAAGGGAGAAGGTCTCCGGAAATGGTCTGGAGAAGAGAGGAGGGGATAGGGTCAAGCGGGCAGGTTGTTGGGCGGCCGGCCGTCACAAGACGCGAGATTTCATCTGGAGAGAGAGGGGAGAAAGAGGTCAGAGCACAGGGTAGGGCAGTGTGAGCAGAACCAGCGGTGTCGTTTGACTTAGCAAACGAGGATCGGATGTCGTCGACCTTCTTTTCAAAATGGTTGACGAAGTCATCTGCAGAGAGGGAGGAGGGGGGGGAGGGGGAGGAGGATTCAGGAGGGAGGAGAAGGTGGCAAAGAGCTTCCTAGGGTTAGAGGCAGATGCTTGGAATTTAGAGTGGTAGAAAGTGGCTTTAGCAGCAGAGACAGAAGAGGAAAATGTAGAGAGGAGGGAGTGAAAGGATGCCAGGTCCGCAGGGAGGCGAGTTTTCCTCCATTTCCGCTCGGCTGCCCGGAGCCCTGTTCTGTGAGCTCGCAATGAGTCGTCGAGCCACGGAGCGGGAGGGGAGGACCGAGCCGGCCTGGAGGATAGGGGACATAGAGAATCAAAGGATGCAGAAAGGGAGGAGAGGAGGGTTGAGGAGGCAGAATCAGGAGATAGGTTGGAGAAGGTTTGAGCAGAGGGAAGAGATGATAGGATGGAAGAGGAGAGGGTAGCGGGGGAGAGAGAGCGAAGGTTGGGACGGCGCGATACCATCCGAGTAGGGGCAGTGTGGGAAGTGTTGGATGAGAGCGAGAGGGAAAAGGATACAAGGTAGTGGTCGGAGACTTGGAGGGGAGTTGCAATGAGGTTAGTGGAAGAACAGCATCTAGTAAAGATGAGGTCGAGCGTATTGCCTGCCTTGTGAGTAGGGGGGGAAGGTGAGAGGGTGAGGTCAAAAGAGGAGAGGAGTGGAAAGAAAGAGGCAGAGAGGAATGAGTCAAAGGTAGACGTGGGGAGGTTAAAGTCGCCCAGAACTGTGAGAGGTGAGCCGTCCTCAGGAAAGGAGCTTATCAAGGCATCAAGCTCATTGATGAACTCTCCGAGGGAACCTGGAGGGCGATAAATGATAAGGATGTTAAGCTTGAAAGGGCTGGTAACTGTGACAGCATGGAATTCAAAGGAGGCGATAGACAGATGGGTAAGGGGAGAAAGAGAGAATGACCACTTGGGAGAGATGAGGATCCCGGTGCCACCACCCCGCTGACCAGAAGCTCTCGGGGTGTGCGAGAACACGTGGGCGGACGAAGAGAGAGCAGTAGGAGTAGCAGTGTTATCTGTGGTGATCCATGTTTCCGTCAGTGCCAAGAAGTCGAGGGACTGGAGGGAGGCATAGGCTGAGATGAACTCTGCCTTGTTGGCCGCAGATCGGCAGTTCCAGAGGCTACCGGAGACCTGGAACTCCACGTGGGTCGTGCGTGCTGGGACCACCAGATTAGGGTGGCCGCGGCCACGCGGTGTGGAGCGTTTGTATGGTCTGTGCAGAGAGGAGAGAACAGGGATAGACAGACACATAGTTGACAGGCTACAGAAGAGACTATTAGAGGTGATGATGATGATGTATTAGAGGACAAAGACCAATTATACTTCTGGGCTGCTCTTTGATCATGGGCCGCCCGCGACACGAACCTCAGTACGGACACAGGAAGTGGTGGTGAACAGAGGTCAGAGGTCACAATTTAGCGTGTGAAGTGGAACTGCGAGTAATTATTGGCTTGCTTTGGGCCTTTGTACTGGTAACCAGCTGTAAGACTGTGCGGCTGGGGACACAGCTCTTTAATATCCTGCGTGGTCGCCATGTTTCCTAAATGTTTCCTCATTGTTTTCTTTTATCGGAGAAGAGCATTCCTGGAGGACAGAACTGCAGGCTGGGTCTTTGATGCTGATTGGGCATGTCCCTCTGAGCCCTGAGAGCAGATGCTATCTGTCGGCCAGGTTGGAGGAGGGAATGCTGTGGTTTTCATAGCGTTCAGCTCTGTTGTCTAGTTCCTCCATAGACCGGAGCGGTGTCCTGGACTGGCTTTTGAGCAGACAGAATTCCGACCGGAGCGGTAGTCCCATCTATTGACGGGTGGGACAGAGCATGGTCCTCTGTCTGTGCACAGAGCTGTGTCTCCATTCCTGTGGTAGATAAATTATACAGCCAGACTGAAACCAGAGAATCCACTGTTTTCACGAGTCTTGGCTGAGCAACCTGGTGCACTTTGTATCAGAAACCCTTCAATTTGTCTTGACTTAAATGAGACATTCCTAGAGTTATTGAAATAGGCCTAGTCTTTATTATTTAGAAACAGATAGTGTAGGGTTGAAGAGATTCATCAGACGATGAGGATGGTGATGATAGTTAGGGTGGGGCACAGGTGTGGATCACTACAAATATGAACCACTTTCATTTGAAGTTTGTGGTTCTTCCGGGAACTGAAGTGTTACATTGCTTTGGAACTTGGAGACGTTCTATTCTTATTGTCTTGCGGATGAATGACTCAGGACTTGTTTGTTCTAATTGTATTCTCAGGCAGATGAATGACTAAGGACTTGTTTGTTCTAATTGTATTCTCAGGCAGATGAATGACTCAGGACTTGTTTGTTCTAATTGTATTCTCAGGCAGATGAATGACTAAGGACTTGTTTGTTCTAATTGTATTCTCAGGCAGATGAATGACTCAGGACTTGTTTGTTCTAATTGTATTCTCAGGCAGATGAATGACTCAGGACTTGTTTGTTCTAATTGTATTCTCAGGCAGATGAATGACTCAGGACTTGTTTGTTCTAATTGTATTCTCAGGCAGATGACTGACTAAGGACTTGTTTGGTTGTGAATGTTGTTGAGTTTTCTGTCAGTGCCAGGTTTTGACCACGGGCTACAGTCAGACAAAGAACAGTTAGTTAGACAATGATTCACACTATACATACTGTATGCCTATAGTAAAACCTTCATTGCACAAACAAAATACCTCTCACAGAAATGCTTGAAGAAATAATTACATACTTAGCTTTCAAAAACCCAGCATATATGTCATTACTTTATTCAAAATGACCAGCAACTGTTTATGTAGTTCTGGATTTTAAAACAACAACCTGTCAACCTGAACAATTAGTTGATGTGAGAAAGCCAGGTATTAACAATATAAGTAGATCATTGGGAAGGAGGATCCATAATTGCTCCTCCATCCGTGTTTTACCTGATGCCCCAGAAGGCTCCGTGTTTTACCTGATGGCCCAGAAGGCTCCGTGTTTTACCTGATGCCCCAGAAGGCTTGTATTTTACCTGATGGCCCAGAAGGCTCCGTGTTTTACCTGATGCCCCAGAAGGCTCCGTGTTTTACCTGATGCCCCAGAAGGCTCCGTGTTTTACCTGATGCCCCAGAAGGCTCCGTGTTTTACCTGATGCCCCAGAAGGCTTGTATTACAACACCAATTCTCTGTGTCACTTCAGAGGGGATAAAGAGCTTTAGAGGGAGAGGTTGACTTGACTCCAGCTCAGTGAAAAGCAGACTTTATCCTCCTATTGGTCTCCTCTCTGTTTACCACTGAATAGAATCTTAAATCATTTTGACAAGTCTCTTTAAAGAGCAGGATACATATAGTCAACCCCACAGTGAAGAACTGTAAACCTCACCAAGATTGGCAAAGGCATAGAGAGATACTGTAGGATGGATACATTTCCTTCTTTATTAAGTAATATCCCATTAAGTGTAATTCAGCCCGGGTTTCTGGGATGGTTTGTATTCTTCAAGGTTACAATCAGCATCAGTCCATCATCAGCTCACTGTCGACACAGCTTGTCAGACAATACTAGTTTTACACTATATATATATATATATATATATATATATATATATATCTGTCCTTCAACTCGAGAAATAGTCTCTCCTGACTACCAATGGGGAGGATTGATTTGGATGTCAGAGGGTGGTCATTAGTAATGCTGTTGACATGAGGCTTGGTGGTGTGGCTGGCTGTGCAGTAGTGAGACAGGGTGTGACCCCTACCCATTATCTCTCCATCTCTCCAAGTCTCTGTCACTCTATTTTTTCCTGTCTGTCTGTGTGTCTCTCTTTCACCATGTCTGTCTGTCTGTCTGTCTGTCTGTCTGTCTGTCTGTCTGTCTGTCTGTCTGTCTGTCTGTCTGTCTGTCTGTCTGTCTGTCTGTCTGTCTGTCTGTCTGTCTGTCTGTCTGTCTGTCTGTCTGTCTGTCTGTCTGTCTGTCTGTCTGTCTGTCTGTCTGTCTGTCTGTCTGTCTGCCTGCCTGTCTGCCTGCCTGCCTGCCTGCCTGCCTGCCTGTCTGCCTGCCTGTTGGCGGTATACCAGGCCTGTGGCATGGTTTTCTCCCTGACTCCATGCTGCTCCCAATCTAATTGGCTCAGTGTTAAGCTATGGTGCTCACTCACTCCCTGTCTACCTATCTTCCTCCTTCCTTGAATGGATAATTGGATGCTCTCTCCCAACCCCCTCCCTGGTCTCTCCGGCACCCCGCTGCATTCCCAACACTTCCCAACCCAGCCAGGATCAGCCCATGGAGCTTGATTTGACCGCTGGATCAAAGGGAATACACTATCCCAGACAGACGGGACTCACACTGCTCCACGCTCTCACACAGACACATAGTAAATATCATTATAAAACCAAGTATGATATGTGTTTTTATTCTCAATTTATTGGCAAATCCCAAGCTACTTCATCTCCTTCCTGTGCAGCCAACGTCCTGCAGAAAGAAAGACACCTCTGTAGCTCCCACCTCTAATACATGGAGGTCAGGGGAATCCATTTTTTCAGGGGAGGCCTCCCTGGAATTATTCATTATGGGGTTCGATAACAAAATACTCCGGGCATCAACCCCCGCCATGGCCCTTAATAATGCATGCTCCACATTGGTTTTCTCCACTATGGGGAGCACAGGAGTCCTCCGTCACCTCACAGAACGAAGGGAGGGAAAGAAAAAAGGAGGGATGGTGGAGGTGTAACCAGAACACAGACCTAGCCCTGGCTGTCAGGGTCCAAGGAGAGAGATGGAGGGAGGGAGAGAAGGAGAGGGAGGAGGGATGGTGGAGGTGTAACCATAACACAGACCTAGCTCTGGCTGTCAAGGTCCAAGGAGAGAGATGGAGGGAGGGAGAGAAGGAGAGGGAGAAGGGATGGTGGAGGTGTAACCAGAACACATGCCTAGCCCTGGCTGTCAGTGTCCAAGGAGAGAGATGGAGGGAGGGAGAGAAGGAGAGGGAGGAGGGATGGTGGAGGTGTAACCAGAACACAGACCTATCCCTGGCTGTCAGGGTCCAAGGAGAGAGATGGAGGGAGGGAGAGGAGAAGGAGAGGGAGGAGGGATGGTGGAGGTGTAACCAGAACACAGAACTATCCCTGGCTGTCAGGGTCCAAGGAGAGAGATGGAGGGAGGAAGAGGAGAGAAGGAGAGGGAGGAGGGATGGTGGAGGTGTAACCAGAACACAGACCTAGCTCTCGCTGTCAGGGTCCAAGGAGAGAGATGGAGGGAGGGAGAGAAGGAGAGGGAGGAGGGATGGTGGAGGTGTAACCAGAACACAGACCTAGCTCTGGCTGTCAAGGTCCAAGGAGAGAGATGGAGGGAGGGAGGGCGAGAAGGAGAGGGAGGAGGGATGGTGGAGGTGTAACCAGAACACAGACCTAGCTCTGGCTGTCAAGGTCCAAGGAGAGAGATGGAGGGAGGGAGAGAAGGAGAGGGAGGAGGGATGGTGGAGGTGTAACCAGAACACAGACCTAGCTCTGGCTATCAGGGTCCAAGGAGAGAGATGGAGGGAGGGAGAGGAGGAAGGAGAGGGAGAAACCTGGCTAGTAGCCTGCAGTAAAGGAACCATCCTGTTGACCTTTGGGAATGACCCATTGGCTCTAGACTGAGCGATGGTGTCAGCTGCCAGTGTAGAACACCTGTATTAGGAATGCCTGGCGAGCTTGGGTCGCTTCTAATTATGAAGAATTCAAAACAAGAGACAGGAGAGCTGGGCTGAGGTTCCAACCACACTATGCTATACAGCCTTGCTCAGTCACAGCCACCGCTCTGTGTGGCCCGTCTTTCACACACCACACAACCACACACACAGCTCAGTCGCATTCCATGTCACATTCCGTGTGTGTGTGTTGCATGTACACAAGTCTGATTTCCTTCCGTCATGATTGGCCTACCACAGACTGTCACCCATTGAGACAGATTGTTGGCTTTCTTTACAGCCATGTGCCACTGATGGCTGTTTTATTAACATGATTTTGTATATTCCCATATTTTTCAATAAAAAAAAAATGTCTTCTACTGTACATGGCTTAGCAGCTAGACTAGTAAGTGCCACGCTGTTGTTAGCTAAGTGTAGTAAGAACAGTAGGCAGCTGAAAGCCTCATTGTTGAAGTATAGTAATTAACGCCACTTGACTTACACTAACTGAGGTGGGGCTCAAACTGTCTCTGGAGTCTGTCTAACAAGCAGCCGAGGACAAGCCAAGACCCAGAAACCAAAGACAAATAACCCAACATTTGCTGGTCTCTAAAAAACGGCCAATGACACAAGCCATCTGTGTGCAATTTAGCCAGACTGTGTTGTCATCCCGTTCCCTGTGAGGTAGTCCTCTGAGAGAGAGAGGTAATATTATCAGCACAGCCCAGTCTCACACAGCTACCGTACAGAGTGGGAGAGAGGGGGAGGGGGGAGAGGGGGAGAGAAGGGGAGAGGAAAGGGACCCTAGAGATTTGACCACTGAGAGATGGAGGTCAACAGCGGAACACAGATAGGCTTTTATTTCCCGGCTGGAGCTGTGACGGAGTGAGACAGACACCCCTGATCTCCCGACCCTGCCTGTCTGACCAGTAGATGAAAACTGAACTGAGCTCATTAGGTGAGACTTGAGGGAGTCACTGGAGCAGTGGAGAGACCAGCACAGAGGAGAAGGAGAGAGATGGAGTTGTCCTGGGAACTAGGTTGTATTCTCAGAACAGCAGGGATCCTGATGGTTTACATGTGGATCTAGGAATGCATGGCATAGAAATCTCTCTCATGTCATGGTCTCGACGCTAGAGATGATGAACCATTTCTAGACGCTCCTATAAGTGTCATCACCCGGCCCTTGGCTCAACAACACCTCCACACCCTACCCTGTGTGAATGTGAATATCGTCGACACCTCACTATAAAACATCCTTCATGTATCTAGTGGCATCCAAGCATGTCTCAGTTCCCAGTCACAGCAGCTACATGTAGGATGCATGGAGGTCTGTTTGCACTGGAACACTTCCTAGAGACTGTTATTATGGAGAGGCAGAGAGGCCTATTCCTCATCTCCACACCAGAATAGATAAAACCCTATCCATTCAGCTTCTGTCTGTCTGTCTGTCTGTCTGTCTGTCTGTCTGTCTGTCTGTCTGTCTGTCTGTCTGTCTGTCTGTCTGTCTGTCTGTCTGTCTGTCTGTCTGTCTGTCTGTCTGTCTGTCTGTCTGTCTGTCTGTCTGTCTGTCTGTCTGTCTGTCTGTCTGTCTGTCTGTCTGTCTGTCTGTCTGCCTGCCTGCCTGTCTGTCTGTCTGTCTGTCTGTCTGTCTGTCTGTCTGTCTGTCTGTCTGTCTGTCTGTCTGTCTGTCTGATGATATTGTAGAAATATCTGGCGTCTGGATGACAGAGGGAGACTCCCTCCCTCCTCTCCGCTGAATGGAACATCCTTGTGGCCCAGTAACCTTGAGTCTAATGGATAGGGTCAATCTGAATGGAGTCACAAACGAGGGCCAGGTGTGTGGCCAATCAATGTCATGGTGCCTGGTTTTGCAAGGCTGCCTGCTGAAGGAGACTGTCATAATTGGGACGCCATTCCACACAGGTAGTAGGTTTACTGTGATCATTCATTTTAGGACACACAGACACACAAACACAGACAAATGCCACACACACAACCCCATTACAAGCCATTGGGCACAATGAATACAGATAGGCGATGTGATGGGGCATCTCTTGGTAACCCCCAGTGTTTCAATGTCTCCTTTTCCATCCATCACTAGGTGGGCAGACACTGGTCAGATGTATCACTGAGCCCAGCCTCCCTACAGCTTGTTAACGTCACTCGAGGTGTTGGCTGCTGCAGTCAGAGATAAAGGGTTAAAGGGTACAGTTATTAAGGCTAAACTGTTAAGGGCCTCACTCCACTGCCCACAGTGTCCATGTATAGACAGGTGAGTGAACAGTCAGCAGGAGGGGGATCTCAACTTCACCACCCCCTCAAGCACAATGTCTCATACAGAACAGCAGTATCATTACCATTGTTTAAACCAGAGGGAGAACAGGCTGGTTTAACAGCCACTTCAGGCTGAGGCTTCCATGAAGGTCACACTGTTTGTGTGATTACTGTAATATCTTCCTTACTCAGGTAGGGCCTGTACATAAATAATGTATGTGTGATTACTGTAATATCTTCCTTACTCTGGTAGGGCCTGTACATAAATAATGTATGTGTGATTACTGTAATATCTTCCTTAGTCAGGTAGGGCCTGTACAAGGTTGTCTGATCAGTACAGCAGGACACACAACACTAATTTCTTCTATTCTTCACTAGAGAAAGAAAAGAGAGATGAGGTTCTCCCCTCCCTTCCGTCAAACCATTTGATTGTTTTCTTTCTGCCGTTCTGAAGTTGAGCTGGATTGATCTAGTCTGTAGACAAGGCTTGTATAGTCTATAGGTCTATAGACAAGGCTTGTATAGTCTATAGGTCTGTAGACAAGGCTTGTATAGTCTATAGGTCTATAGACAAGGCTTGTATAGTCTATAGGTCTGTAGACAAGGCTTGTATAGTCTATAGGTCTATAGACAAGGCTTGTATAGTCTATAGACAAGGCTTGTATAGTCTATAGACAAGGCTTGTATGGTCTATAGACAAGGCTTGTATAGTCTATAGACAAGGCTTGTATAGTCTATAGGTCTATAGACAAGGCTTGTATAGTCTATAGGTCTATAGACAAGGCTTGTATAGTCTATAGGTCTATAGACAAGGCTTGTATAGTCTATAGGTCTATAGACAAGGCTTGTATAGTCTATAGGTCTATAGACAAGGCTTGTATAGTCTATAGGTCTATAGACAAGGCTTGTATAGTCTATAGGTCTATAGACAAGGCTTGTATAGTCTATAGGTCTATAGACAAGGCTTGTATAGTCTATAGGTCTATAGACAAGGCTTGTATAGTCTATAGGTCTATAGACAAGGCTTGTATAGTCTATAGGTCAACACTGAGGTGACATGTGGATAAGGAGCCATACAGTACCATGTTGTCTTGTATTTGTATTCAAAGTACTGTACACTTACAGCACAGCCTCCATTGTATCTCTCACACAGTTCTAGGTTAGACACAGATTTACAGTATTCTGTGTCTTCCAGCAGCTGTGTCTGTATTACAAAGACCTTGGAATTAGAATATGTATGAACTCATGGGATCTCATTACCACAGATACGGAACACGTGGTTTCAGTTCATCAGAAACATTTAGAGGATTTTCTCAATGAGATCGTTGGGAGGCAGTTTAATACTGTATGTGTAACATGTATATTGAATGAGCTTGTCCACTACATGTGTTGTGTGTCTCACATAGATACAGCCATCAACTCTCTAGAGGGGTGTGTTCAGTCAGTCAATGGTGTTTTTCAGTGATTTATTTAATTTAAAAAAATATTATTTAACCTTTATTTAACTAGGCGAGTCAGTTAAGAACAAATTCTTATTTACAATGACGGCCTTCACCGGCCAAACCCGGACAACGCTGGGCCAGTTGTGCGCTGCCCTATGGGACTCCCAATAACAGCCGGTTGTGATACAGTCTGGATTCAAACCAGGGTGACTGTAGTGACGCCTCTCGCACTGAGATGCAGTGCCTTAGACCGCTGCGCCACTCGGGATGAAGGGATGTGTGTCATCTACAGAGGAACATTGTGTCTCCACTTTGATGTGTCCTACTGAACTGTTACTAGCCCATCCTTCATTTCATATGCCCTAGGAAATCTGTATTGAGTGACAGGAGCCATCTGAATGGCACATCCCTCTCTTCTATAAGCAAAGCATACTACTCAAGACTAAATACTAATGGATTGATTGTCCTCTCAACAAAAAAACTCTATAAATAATTACCCAACGTAGACATTGAGAAAGCGAGAGTAGCATAACCGGGTATATTAAGTTACCGGTAAGCATGGTTCTCTAAATGGCGTTAATCCTTAGGTGTTAATACACACACAGAGACACCTAGCATTCACATTCACAAACTCACATTCAATAAGAATTCCTCTTTGCTTAATGGAGCCAATTACCATCTGAAACGTCCGCGTCTCTGCGCTGTATAGCGAGCTCATTGAAATGGTAATTCTGTTTTAAATAGCAGCTCTCTCTATAATGAATTGCTCGGTAGAATTTTTCCAGACAAATTGCGACTCACGTGGGTAAATTATTTAAATGTGATGTGTAGGAGGGGTGGCCATGTCTGAGTAGGTTGATGGGTGGGGGTCGTATAGACTCTGTATATAATTGGGCAGTCTCATCTATGATTGGCTCTAGTTGGACTAGTTTGGTTCATTAATGGGCAGTGTAAGTGGTTTTCTCTATGGGGGTAATGAGGAACCGTGTCAGTGTGTTAAAGTACTACTGAGGTACTGAAATGACTGTACACACCACAGGAGGCTGGTGAGGAGAGAACTGTTCATAATAATAGCTGGAATGGAGTGAATGGAATGACATCACATCTAATCAAATGCATTTATAAAACCCTTTTTACATCAGCAGATGTCACAAAGTGCTTCAACAGAAACCCAGCCTAAAGCCATGTGTTTGATGTGTTTGATGTGTTTGGAACCAGTCTATTAATACCATTCCAGACATTACTATGAGCCTATCCTCCTCATTTAGTGTACCAGCAGGTGCCTGTGGTACCCACCCAACCCAACCCCCAATAGAGAGATAGCATGTTTCACCAATGAGCATTGTTCATTATTCTTGGCTGGACGTGCCATTTAGAAGGCCCTGGACTGCACTGCATGTGTAGCATCTGTTTTAACCTAGACAGAAGCAAACCCTCTCTAGACCAGGGGTCTCCAACCTTTCTGGCATGAGAGCTACTTTAAATTAAACATGCTGTGAGCTAGTAATTTTTTTCTAGAGAGGAAGTAGTGTTTTCTGTCAATATCTCTGGTCAAATAATGGTTAATAAACAACTCTATAAAATCTGTTAATTGTTTTCTACAAAATTCTCTTTTATATTTTCCAAAATTCTGTTTTCTCTGTTTAATTTTTCCTGGTTTTAGATTTTTTTGTTTTTCACTCTCAAAAATCAAATTGTTCACAGAGAAATCACGAAATTAGATGTTTATGCCTAAATCAACCAGGATACCATTTTGGGGTGGGTCTGGAAGAAAACCAACACATTTCGATTTTTGAGTGTATTTCCCCTTTAATTTCCCGTCTAGTGAGTGAGGAATTTGCTGTCTAATGTGCCGGTCTAGCAATGGTTTTGTACTGCTGCTGCTCATGTCATGGCAAAGGTAGCAAATAACAAATAATACTTAGATACAAATGATTTCCAGTACTTACTCATGATGTACTTCTGCCCAGTAAGCCTACTTTGAGTTAACATTTAATTGAGAAGGATTTGAGGAGTGTGTTCCTGTCATCCCACAAGATGATTATCACATCAACTAGCTACACACAGAGTGATAAACACACACACACACCACACAGACAGACAGTGGCAATACTGCTGGAAATGTATTGGCAGATGTGCTTTTTAGACTTGGGTAGGTCAAAAAATTGGCGAAAATTGGGGAAAAAAGGGTCCGATCCTTAACCTTTTGTCAATAGGGGGAGCTGTTAGCATTATTTTTTTTTTTACATTTCCAAATTAAACTGCCTCGTGCTAAATTCTTGATCGTACAATATGCATATTATTGTTATTATTGGATAGAAAACAGTCTATAGTTTCTATAGGAGTTGAAATTTTGTCTCTGAGTGGTACAGAACAATTTTTACAGCACTTTTCATGACAGGGTTCAGATTTCAGAAATTTTTACCTCTGATCTGGGGTCTGTTTATAAGGCCACAGTGAATGCTATGAAGAAACCGACACTACCTACGTCTTCCTCTGGGTGTCTGTACGTCATCACGTTTTCAATGAACTCGATGGGACGTTCACAGCCATTATAAATGACAAAAATGTACAGAGACCCCTCTTTCTCAACGTGCGCCTCAAGCGTGAAGGCCATCGGACCTGTCTCGTTCCAAATCGTTTTCTAACCAGCTATATTTCTCCGGTCATGTTTTCAGTCGTTATAGTTGTTAAAAACATCATAATGTAGTTAATTTGAAACGTTTTATAGCAATTTATATCCGTTTAGTGCGATTCTGAGGAATTTATTTGTCGTGCACTTTCTAGCTTTGGGAACGTTTCGCGGTCTCGGTCGTTGTTAGTGGACATTTCGAAGGACAGAGGACATCTATCGACCAAAAGACGTTTATAACATAGAAAGGATACATTGCCCAAGAATATGATGGAAGATCAGCTCAAAGTAAGCAATATTTAATATGATAAACCGTGTTTCTGTCGAAATATTTTAAACGCATTTTTCGCCATTTTGTTTTGTATAGCTTCACTTGGCCAACCCTGTATTGAAAAGTAAGGATAATTTTAAAAATGTAAATCAGCGGTTGCATTAAGAACTAATTTGTCTTTCGATTCCTGTCAACCCTGTATTTTTTAGTCAAGTATATGATTAGCTTTTAATTAAACTAGATCACTCTGATAGATGACGTCAGACATATTGAGGCTTGATTTCCTAGTATTTTCATTGTGTAACCACGGTTTTGTATGGCTAAATATGCACCTTTTCGAACAAACTGTATATGTATGTTGTAAAATGATGTTACAGGAGTGTCATCGGAAGAATTCTGAGAAGGTTAGTGAAAAAATTAATATCTTTTGGCGGTGATTACGTTATAGCGCTCTTTGGCTGGAATCGATGCTCTGGTAACGTTTTCACATGTAGTATGCTAACTTATCGATTTATTGTGTTTTCGCTGTAAAACGCTTAGAAAATCTGAAATATTGTCTGGAATCACAAGATCTGGGTCTTTCCATTGCTATGCTTTGTCTATTCTTATGAAATGTTTTATGATGAGTAAATTGGTCATACACGTTGCTCTATCTAGTAATTCTAGTGGATTTGTGATGGTCGGTGCAATTGTAAACTGTGATTTCTACCTGAAATATGCACTTTTTTCTAACAAAAACTATCCTATACCATGAATATGTTATCAGACTGTCATCTGATGGTTTTTTTTATAGGTTATTGGCTATCAATATCTTAGTTGAGCCGAATTGGTGATAGCACCTGAAGGAGTAAGAAACTGATGGAGTTAGAATAGTGGTGTATTTTGCTAACGTGTTTAGCTAATAGATTTACATATTTTGTCTTCCCTGTAAAACATTTTAAAAATCTGAAATGGTGGCTTTATTCACAAGATCTGTATCTTTCATCTGGTGTCTTGGACTTGTGATTTAATGATATTTAGATGCTACTATCTACTTCTGAAGCTATGCTATCTATGCTAATCAGTGTGTGGGGGGTGGGGGGTGCTCCCGGATCCGGGTTTCTGAGGCAGTAAAAGTTAACCCAATAGTGGCTAACCAGGAAGTTGGATAATGTCAATGTTACGTTGATTAGATAATAGCTGGGAGCTTGAGCTGTTTGTGAGCTTTCTTAATGACAGTTTGCGGTGGAACATGTGAAAATTGCATGTACTTTCAGAATTGTTTGGCGAGCTACTCATATGGGGGCTGCGAGCTACTGGTAGCTCACGATTGACCTGTTGGAGACCCCTGCTAAAGACTCTGGTGGGGAAATCTGATCGCAACCACTGGACTCTCTCTCTCTGACATATTCCTCCTGGTCCATTCACAGAGATCCAATGTCTCTCTTCTATCAGTCTCATGTTCTAGCCCTGTCTCCCTGACATCCTTTCTTCTGGGCACAGACAGGACACTGACCAGGGCTCCCGAGTGGCGTAGCGGTCTATGGCACTGCATCTCAGTGCTAGAGGCTTCTCTACAGACCCTGGTTCGATTCCAGGCTGTATCACAACCGGCCGTGATTGGGAGTCCCTTAGGTCGGCACACAATTGGCACAGCGTCGTCCGGGTTAGAGTTTGGCCGGGGTAGGTTGTCATTGTAAATAAGAATTAGTTGATAACTGACTTGCCTAGTTATATAAAGGTGAAATAAAGACAGCCAGCCTCTCCAGGGTGCGACAGCTGGACAGACAGGGGTCACAATCTACATTTGTTACAGCAGAGAGAGTTCAACAGAGTCAGGGTCAACCCAGTGCACCTCTCCAGACTGTCCAGGGCATGAGAGAGAGGCATGGAAGAGACATAAAAGGAGGGAGAGAAGAAAGAAAGAGTAGAGTGCATTCATGGGAGGAGGAATGACGCAGGAGAACAGGGGGGCTGCTGGTGACACAGCCAGTCCCTGGGATCAGGTTGTGCTCCCGAAAAGCATTGCTGAACAGCCTGGGAATGACAATGGCTTTGACATCTGTCTGGAGAAGCAAGCTGATATTGGGATCATGTTGCCAGGTTCCTGGTGATGGCTGGCTGGATGAGGGTTCACTGGAATGTCTTTAATGTAATTCAGCCCCAGCTCTCATCTGATACTTCACAGTTCTTCTCTTAGAAGGAGGTTACACAAAACAAAGTTTATCGTGACATCAATTAAAGCAGCACATCACTCTTTTCTGAGATTGCCTCTTGAAGACAGGGAGCCGGCGCGTTGTGAATGAGTGAGTGGATTACAGTGAATAGAGGATGTCATCCCTGGGCCAAGTCGACTCATCATGTACCCAGGCCATCTCTGTGAAGAGAGACCCATCAGCAGCACATCCCAGTTCTACAGATGTAGGTCATGTATCCAGTGCTGCTGAACAGCATTCAGGTCGTCTTCAGTTGTTTAATCACCCATCGTTGTGGTGTGTTTCAACCGTTCATACTCAAAGATCAAATGAACTGTTTTTGGCAAAAGACACGCACACACACATGCAAACACACATACACAAATATACACACATACACACAGACAGACACACACACACACACACACACACACACACACACACACACACACACACACACACACACACACACACACACACACACACACACACACACACACACACACACACACACACACACACACACACATACAGAGACACACGGAGACACAACCCAGGATCAGCATCAATGTTACACTTCCTCAGTGTCTTGGAGAAGACACTTCATCAGTGTCTTGGAGAAGACGCTTCATCAGTGTCTTGGAGAAGACGCTTCATCAGTGTCTTGGAGAAGACACTTCCTCAGTGTCTTGGAGAAGACACTTCCTCAGTGTCTTGGAGAAGACGCTTCATCAGTGTCTTGGAGAAGACACTTCCTCAGTGTCTTGGAGAAGACACTTCCTCAGTGTCTTGGAGAAGACACTTCATCAGTGTCTTGGAGAAGACACTTCATCAGCGTCTTGGAGAAGACACTTCCTCAGTGTCTTGGAGAAGCCACTTCCTCAGTGTCTTGGAGAAGACACTTCATCAGTGTCTTGGAGAAGACACTTCATCAGTGTCTTGGAGAAACCCTGTGAAGTCTGGATGGGAATATTCTCCCAGAATTCCCTGTGCTCCAGGACAGGAAGAGGACAAATAGGAGCCAATTAGTTTTGATTTCATGCCCATTAGAGACTTTTCTTCAGCCACATTAGACTGGCTGCTATCAGTTGGGAAGGGACGTCCTGCAAGACTGGCTCGCTTGTTGTCTGTCTGGTCCAAACAAGTGCAGCAACAGAGTTAAGCTCTCATAAGAGTACACAAACAAACATAAAGGTAGGGTAAACTTAGGAGCAAATAGCCTGGTGTAATTAGAGGGCAAGGCAGGCAATGTGTTCTTTTGATGGGAACAGCAAGGCATACTGTTCCTTCGACCGGTTTATAGAGTGGATGAGGGATAGAACCGCGCTAAAAATGAATTTGAAAAGAAACAGAACATTCAGAGTCGGGTTTCATGAAATTTTAGCTGTGACAAAAACAATGGGAGGCAAGATAGAGGAAAAAACAGATTATTTTTGTTCTCCGAGAGAGAGAGGGAGAGAGAGAGAGAGAGAGAGAGAGAGAGAGAGGGGTCATTTCTAAATCGCGTAGGGCATCAGCAGTTCTCCGCTTGTCGTGTCATTTCAGACCTTAAAGAGCTATTTATAACATATAACAGAAATGTGCAGATCAACTAGCCCTTGTCAGCTAGGTTTCTCTGCCCATCTGATTTTGTTGTGATGTTTGAGTCACGCAGATATGACTGGAACACACATAAGGGGGCGTGGCGGGGGGATGTTCCCCAATAATGGAAGAGGGGCCTGAGTGAAACAGTTTGGGAACTTGAACATTTTTATATTTTGTTTAACCTTTGTTCAAGTCAGTTAAAAACAAATTCTTAATTACAATGTTGGTCTACCCTGGCCAAACCCTATCTCGGACGACACTGGGCCAATTGTGCGCTGCCCTATGGGACTCCCAATCACAGCCGGTTGTGATACAGCCTGGAATCTGTAGTCTGTAGTGATGCCTCTAGCACTGAGATGCAGTGCCTTAGACCGCTGCGCCACTCGGGAGCCCCCTGCATTAGAGGGATCCTGCCCTGTCTCTGATGTGTCCGTCATTAGTGAGGTATTCCACTCATTTAACTGTGTGTAGAGGTGAGGAGTCCACTTTAGCACCTGTAATTCTCTGAGCTGCAGTCCCTTATTTTCCAGGCGCCCTCCTCTGCTCCTCTGCTCCTCCTTCTCTCTCCTTTCACCCTTCCTTGGTAATTTCCTCGGGAACAGCACTTTTATTTTCATCCCTTCTCCGTAAGCCGGGTGGTCGTCTTGTCCCTGGAAAGTCATCCCACAAGACGGAGAGAGAGGTCTGCCGTCGTTACAGTGTTTTGAATAATTCATGGGTTCCTCATAATGGAAAAATCCACAGCGTTTTATGATACCATATTTCATGGTTAGTTGATGGTTAGGAGGCATGGGAGACAGGTCAATAACAGCCATGGTGTAGGAATGGGAGGTGTGGTGGTGATATTCAGGGGGTGTGTGTTCAGTGTCTGTGTAGGGTGCTGAGAGCACCCCCACCCTTCTCTTTCTTTCCAACACAAACATGGCTGAGATCATATCTCCCATGGTGCCCTAGTCCAGCCAGCTAGCCAATCAAAACAGCCATCCTGCCCTCTGACAGCCTGTCTATTTACACCCTCTCCAGTATGACACCTGAGCCCAAACCCTCTCCAAACCAATTAAGTAGACTATGTAGTGACCAGACTATGTAGTGACCAGACTATGTAGTGACCAGACTATGTAGTGACCAGACTATTTAGCGATCAGACTATGTAGCGATCAGACTATGTAGTGATCAGACTATGTAGTGAGCAGACTATGTAGTGAGCAGACTATGTAGTGACAGACTATGTAGTGACAGACTATGTAGTGACCAGACTATGTAGTGATCAGACTATGTAGCGATTAGACTATGTAGTGACCAGACTATGTAGCGATCAGACTATGTAGTGACCAGACTATGTAGTGACCAGACTATGTAGTGACCAGACTATGTAGTGAAAGACTATGTAGCGATCAGACTATGTAGTGACAGACTATGTAGTGACCAGACTATGTAGTGACCAGACTTTGTAGTGACCAGACTATGTAGTGACCAGACTATGTAGTGACCAGACTAAGTAGCGATCAGACTATGTAGTGACAGTCTATGTAGTGACCAGACCATGTAGTGACCAGACTATGTAGTGACCAGACTATGTAGTGACCAGACTAAGTAGCGATCAGACTATGTAGTGACAGTCTATGTAGTGACCAGACCATGTAGTGCCCAGACTATGTAGCGATCAGACTATGTAGCAACCAGGCTATGTAGTGATCAGACTATGTAGTCAATCAATCAATCAATCAATTTTATTTTATATAGCCCTTCGTACATCAGCTAATATCTCGAAGTGCTGTACAGACACCCAGCCTAAAACCCCAAACAGCTAGTAATGCAGGTGTAGAAGCACGGTGGCTAGGAAAAACTCCCTAGAAAGGCCAAAACCTAGGAAGAAACCTAGAGAGGAACCAGGCTATGAGGGGTGGCCAGTCCTCTTCTGGCTGTGCCGGGTGGAGATTATAACAGAACTATGCCAAGATGTTCAAAAATGTTCATAAGTGACAAGCATGGTCAAATAATAATCATGAATAATTTTCAGTTGGCTTTTCATAGCCGATCATCAAGAGTTGAAAAACAACAGGTCTGGGACAGGTGGCGGTTCCATAACCGCAGGCAGAACAGCTGAAACTGGAATAGCAGCAAGGCCAGGCGGACTGGGGACAGCAAGGAGTCACCACGGGCGGCAGTCCCGACGCATGGTCCTAGGGCCCAGGTCCTCCGAGAGAAAGAAAGAGAGAAGGAGAAAATTAGAGAGAGCCAAGATTTTCAAAATTTCCATAAATGACAAGCATGGTCAAATAATAATCAGGAATAAATCTCAGTTGGCTTTTCATAGCCGATCATTAAGAGTTGAAAACAGCAGGTCTGGGACAGGTAGGGGTTCCATAACCGCAGGCAGAACAGTTGAAACTGGAATAGCAGCAAGGCCAGGCGGACTGGGGACAGCAAGGAGTCACCACGGCCGGTAGTCCCGACGTATGGTCCTAGGGCTCAGGTCCTCCGAGAGAAAGAAAGAGAGAAGGAGAAAATTAGAGAGAGCCAAGATTTTCAAAATGTTCATAAATGACAAGCATGGTCAAATAATAATCAGGAATAAATCTCAGTTGGCTTTTCATAGCCGATCATTAAGAGTTGAAAACAGCAGGTCTGGGACAGGTAGGGGTTCCGTAACCACAGGCAGAACAGTTGAAACTGGAATAGCAGCAAGGCCAGGCGGACTGGGGACAGCAAGGTGTCATCATGCCCGGTAGTCCTGACGTATGGTCCTAGGGCTCAGGTTCTCAGAGAGAAAGAGAGAACGAGAGAATTAGAGAGAGCATACTTAAATTCACACAGGACACTGGATAAAACAGGAGAAGTACTCCAGGTAACCAACTGACCCTAGCCCCCCGACACAAACTACTGCAGCATAAATACTGGAGGCTGAGACAGGAGCGGTCAGGAGACACTGTGGCCCCATCCGAAGAAACCCCCGGACAGGGCCAAATATAGTAGTGACCAAACTATATAGTGATCAGACTATGTAGTGACCAGACTGTGTAGTGAAAGACTATGTAGTGACCAGACTATGTAGTGATCAGACTGTATACTTACCAGACTGTGTAATGACCAGACTGTGTAGTGACCAGACTATGTAGTGACCAGACTATGTAGTGAACAGACTATGTAGCGATCAGACTATGTAGTGACATACTATGTAGTGACCAGACTATGTAATGACTAGACTATGTAGCGATCAGACTATGTAGCGACCAGGCTATGTAGCGACCAGACTATGTAGTGATCAAACTGTGTAGTGACAGACTATGTAGTGACCAGACTATGTAGTGACCAGACTATGTAGTGACAGACTATGTAGTGACCAGACTATGTAGTGACCAGACTATGTAGTGACAGACTATGTAGTGACCAGACTATGTAGTGATCAGACTATGTAGTGACCAGACTATGTAGTGATCAGACTGTGCAGTGACCAGATTATGTAGTGACCAGACTATGTAGTGGCCAGACTATGTAGTGACCAGACTGTGTAGTGACCAGACTGTGTAGTGACCAGATTATGTAGTGACAGACTATGTAGTGGCCAGACTATGTAGTGATCAGACTATGTAGTGACCAGACTATGTAGTGACCAGACTATGTAGTGATCAGACTATGTAGTGACCAGACTATGTAGTGACCAGACTATGTAGTGATCAGACTATGTAGTGACCAGACTATGTAGTGACCAGACTATGTAGTGACCAGACTGTGTAGTGACTAGACTCTGTAGTAACCAGACTATGTAGTGAAAGACTATGTAGTGACCAGACTGTGTAGTGACCAGACTATGTAGTGACCAGACTATGTAGTGACCAGATTATGTAGTGACCAGACTATGTAGTGACCAGACTATGTAGTGACCAGACTGTGTAGTGACCAGACCATGTAGTGACCAGACTATGTAGTGACCAGACAATGTAGTGACCAGACTATGTAGTGACCAGACTATGTAGTGACCAGACTATGTAGTGATCAGACTATGTAGTGATCAGACTATGTAGTGACCAGACTATGTAGTGATCAGACTATGTAGTGATCAGACTATGTAGTGACCAGACTATGTAGTGACCAGACTATGTATTGACCAGACTGACCAGACTATGTAGTGACCAGACTATGTAGTGACCAGACTATGTAGTGACCAGACTATGTAGTGACCAGACTATGTAGTGATCAGACTATGTAGTGACCAGACTATGTAGTGACCAGACTATGTAGTGACCAGACTATGTAGTGATCAGACTATGTAGTGACCAGACTATGTAGTGACCAGACTATGTAGTGTGGGTCTATTAGATATGTTTCTGCATTACCCCCGAAGCTCAGTAGAACATAAAGAACAGCCCCCCTAAGATGGATCATGGTTCCGTCTCCGTCTCAGGTTAACACTGTCTGATGTGGGGACTGTCTGGTTGGCCAAACCTCTTGAATTTCCTTCAAACCTGACCGACTCTTCACAAAGTCAGGTCTGAGAACACAGAGTGATGTGAGGTGTGTTATAAGAGACAGCCTGGGGTATAGAGCTTCTATCCATTGCCACTTCAAACTACAATGTCTATAGGAGATGTTCCCATTGTCTGCTGTGCAGGTGTGCTCTCTCCCACAGGGGCTGGAGCCCACAGAAAGCCACAAAACAACACACACCTCAACGGAGAACCCGGTCTGCAGACATGCTATCTCGCTCTGTCATCAGAGATGCAGGCAACCGGGGAGGGGCTTAGGAAATGCAGTATACCATTTTACTGTGCGTAGCTTCACAATGACAGACAAATGTTTGAGGTTCTCAGAGATGTATGCTGGTTTGTTTTCCAGTTGCTACTATTTGTTTTCCCAGTCTATTGTAGAGGTCTTAGTTATGTGTTCAGGTTCAGGTCTGTTTTCCCAGTCTATTGTAGAGGTCGTAGTTATGTGTTCAGGTTCAGGTCTGTTGTCCCAGTCTATTGTAAAGGTCGTAGTTATGTGTTCAGGTTCAGGTCTGTTTTCCCAGTCTATTGTAGAGGTCGTAGTTATGTGTTCAGGTTCAGGTCTGTTTTCCC